>NC_043019.1:14399676-14407176 GCF_006345805.1 Octopus sinensis | reverse complement strand
CTACTGTTTGCCTGGAACCAATATTCTGCGAATAAAGAATATACAGTGACAACATTAAACAAACACTACCAAAAGTTTATAAATAATTCTAAGGAATTTCCAAATAATCAAGTGCATCATATAAATAAGAAAACTGTAAGCAAAGAAAAACAGGAATTGGTTCAGTTAAACAACAAAACTAAATATACTATTTTCTACTGTGTTAGTCATACAGTGTGTGGAGGTTGGGCAGATAGGCAGCATGGAATAATTTCTGTATATTTAATGGCACAGGCCATGGGTCATCGTTTTGGCATCATTATTTCAAAACTTTGTAATTTTACTAATTATTTTCAACCAAACAAAATTAACTGGACAATTGACCCAAAAGAGTTGCATGGCCTAAGAAGTCGTCACCTTTATTTGATTGACAACAATACGTACATTTCCTCTTTACAATCAGCAGACTTAGAAATGCTTTACCCTGAAGATGTCCTCTATGTGACAACAAATCTAATCTATTTTCATGCCTTGAAACGGAATCCTCGCTACAAAGAACAACTGCATTGGGCATCAAAAATGTCATATGGAAATTTATTTGCTAAAATGATGAATTTATTGTTTCGCTTCAGCGATGATTTACAGGAAAAATTTGACAAATTCTTTGAAGTCAATATCCCCAAGCCAGATATACATCTGGTTTGTGCTCAGATTCGAATGGGACAGAACCCTAGTGTTCCAGGAGATCCCCCAAGGAATTCAATGTCAAGTATTCAGATTATCTGGAACTTGTTAAATAAGTACAACACAAGCAAGTACAAAATATTTGTGACAACAGATTCAGAAGAGGTACAGGCGATAGCTTTTAAAAAATTTTCTCCTCAAATTGTGTACACATCAGGGGGAATAATGCATATGGATCGGCCACGTAAGGAGATGAAAAACCAGTGTGATGGTGTAAGGAAGGCGTTTTTGGACCAATATATTCTGAGTGAATGTGATACGTTGATAATAAGCCGAAGTGGTTTTGGTGAAAATGCTATGATGATGAGCCAAAAAGACAACAAAGTGTTTTATTTTAAAAAAGGAAATATAACACAAATCAGCAAAGAAAAATTTTCTGCCATCTGGCAAAAAAATTGGTTGTGAAATAAAATTTTTTTGGCAGACAGAATCTGAAAGTGACATCCATGTCTTATCATCATGTTAAGATCTTAAGATACTGGATGCATAGAATTTCATTGGTCTTTCAATAAAACAGCTTATGAGGAATAAGGCATAACATACAAACATACATAGCAATTGATTTTCCTTCAAAACCAGAATGTTTTCTTGAAATTTTACTGAAGAACTATTAAAAATCTTCAAATTTCTATAGGCAACTTATATCATTGTTTTATGCCTAATTTCCCATGAATATCTGTTTGGATACTTTTCCTGAATGATGAACCTCAGGAAGATGACGAACCAAGTTCTAGTATGGGTCCACCATCGTATACAAGACTCATTTGCCTTGATACCTTTATTCCATTGATTTTATGTCCTGATGGAAATGTTCTCCATGCTAGTCACTCTCTCTCTCTCTCTCTATTTATCTATCTACCTGTCTGTGAGACTGCATGTCTGCCTATATATCCATCCATTTCTCCGTCCATCCACCCATCCATAATTCCATTCAACCAAGATCATCTCTCTGTCTAGTTGTCTATCTCTCTCTCTCCCTCACTCACCCACTCACTCACTCACTCAATCAATCAATCGGTGAAACAATCAATCAATATTTTGTACAGGAGCAATTAAGAGTTTATATATTCAAAGAAATTGAATTGTAAATATGAGAAGAGAATAATAAATCTATATAATTACCTGCTTGTTCATTCACCTGTTATACTTTAGTTAGTTAGAGAAGTGGAGTGAGTTACAGATAGAGTAAAAGTGACAGAGAGAAAGTGAGGAAGGAGAATATGAGCAGAGAAGAAAGAAACGAGGAGCGTAATAATACATAAAGGCATCAAGTGGTTAGTTGAAGGGAGAGGCGAAGAGTGAGAGAAAAAGGGTGTTGAGAGGAAGGTGTTAATGATGTGCAGTAAAATGGGAAGGGAAAGGTAAAGAGAAAGAGATATGTTTAGGATACAATATTTAACAGAGGGTGATGTTCTGGTGACGAGGTTAAAGAAAGTCAGGTAGAGTAAGATGGACAAGGGAAAAAGTTACGCTGAGAAAGTGAAAGAGAGTGAAGTAGATAGCGTTTGTCTTGTCAGAGTAGAGATACATCGACAGCAAGAAAAAGTAGATATAAACAAACAGGTGGACTGAAATGAAATGAAATGAGCTTTGTTACCGTAAACTATAGTGATGAAGATGGTGGGGTGTTGATATTGAAATGTATATTTGTGTATTGGTTGTGTGGTGCCACGTAAAGCACTCATGTGGAACCTCATAGAAGTGCCTATGCAGTGTCACGTAAAAGTGCATGTGCAGTGTCATGTAAAAGCACCCAACAAACTGTAAAGTGGTTGGCATCAGGAAAGGCATCCAGCTGTAGAAACAATGCCAAATTAGACTAGAAATTTGTGCAGCTTGCCAACTCTGGTCAAATCATCTAATCCATGTTAGATCCAATATCCAAAATAACTGTCATTTTCAAACTGGCTTTTGAAACATAAAAACCTAAAGTTCTGAAGGAAGGCTTTAATTTAGATCCCTTTAAAATAAGGAGTTTGTATCATAGAGCGAAGGGCATTCTCACCTGGGTTGGTATCAATCAAATCAGTTAAATTGCTAAGGAAATTATAGAAATAGAACATTTGTCACCATTATCGGTTACCAAAACTATTTCTAAAATGTGAAAAAGAAAAAGAAAATTAAAAAAAAAATCTAATTACCATAGGCGTAGGAGTGGCTGTGTGGTAAATGGCTTGCTAACCGTCGCTGAAGTCGCAAGTGTTTTTTTGGCGGGGAGTTGTTGCTGCTTATGTCACCTCTATTGTGAAATATTGAATTTTGAGGCTCGACTACAGGTAGGCATTTGTTTTATATTTTTGAGGGCTTAGTGGAGTTTGTTGCTCTGTATTTAATATTTTTCAGTGAGTAATAGACTCCACTCTGCTCCGGACATTTTCCTGCCTGTGGCCACCTTTAGAGACTCACTTTGCAGCGAGAATTGTGTTTTTGAAGAGGCGTAGTCCCTCCGCAAAAATTAATTTGTTTTGAAATTGTCTTTGTGTTTTCCACTGGATTTACCACGGAGCACCAAGGATTACCAAGGATTCTTTTTGCAAGGTATTTTACCAATTGGACATTTGGCCAGGAGTACCTTTTTTTGGCCGAAAAAAATTAATTCCTTTGTCTGGATTTGAACTCTCTTCTTCGAGCTATCGTTTATTTAAAAAAAAAAAAAGAACTTTTTTGAACTGCTATTTCTATTTTTATTTCTTCCCTTCTGTTGTGTTTTTCATTCTCCTTTTTGTGTCTTATTTTATTTCCTTATATTTTGAACTGTAATTGAACTTTGTGTTAAAATGGCATAGGAATTTCTTGTGTGGGAGTTGACACCTCCCAAAAAATATTTAAAAGAGCTGGAGAAGACCGTGGTGTTGAGGACTTATTCGAAGTCGCTCGACACCATAGCCGTCTTTCTGAAGGCCACAATTTTGAACGAGCTGGCAGACTACATGCCGGCCATTAAATTTATTGCAAGGGGAGTGAAATATGCAACGGTATGGTTGCTATTTGACTCCCCCCAAGAAGCATGCGATTTTGCAAGTCAGCCCCTCGAGGGTGAGGAAATATTGTTTATTCCAAGCTACTGTGGAAGGAAACTATTGAAGGCTTGGATCTGTGGACTGCCACCCGGAGTTGAGCCCGAGTGGATAGAGGACTCTATCCACCAGGGTCTGGGTGATAGCAGCGCCAGGCTGCTGAATGTAAAAGTGTTGCCTGTGGCTGATTGGGAGGGGCCGAAAGCTGTTTTGACCCTATGGACCCAATCAGCCGAAAGTCTGGTTTTTCCAGATTTCTTGAGGATGGCCGGGTCCAGGTATCCGGTGATGCTTGAGGGACGCCCCCCCCAAGTGTCACCTGTGCCTGGAGACCGGCCACATTAAGAAGAACTGCCCCAGGGACCAAAGTAGGATCCTGGAGCAGGAAAAAGAGAAAGTGCACGCCGCCCCTTTATTGGAGGGGGAGACGGTGGAAGTCATGGAGGAAGCTGCCTCCACGAAAAGAAAAAGAATGGTGAGCAACAATAGTTGCTCACCAAAGAACGTACAGACGGAGGAGGAGGATAGCGACCCCCCGCGTCTGGCGATGGAGCCCCCCGGGCTCGCAGTCTCAAAAAGAAAGAGGAAAAAGAGGAACAGAGGACGGGCGGCGAGTGTTCCTAGGCCACCGACTGAGCCGCAGGTGGGATGTGTGCCATCTGCGGATAAGGCTCCGTCAGTGGGAAGTGTGCCAATGACGGATCAGTGTGAGGCCCCTTCCTATGAAGAGGAGTGGTTTATCCTCCTTTACCACAAGGGAGGGAAGGTGAAAAAATTTTTGAACGGCTTGGATGACCGAGAATGTATGGACACGGTCTGCACAAGTAGTCTGTTATGGCCTCCGCAGGTAGTAACGGAAAATATTTTGTCAGAGGTCGCAGCAACCTTTAACAGGAAAGAATTTACTTTTCTCTTTGCAGGCCTCGACTCGTTGTCGCAGAGCTGTCTGCAGGCGGCAAGGCACTTTGCTTCGGGGACCTGACAGGGAGAATTGTTGTGAATTTATGTGCTGCCCTTGTGGCAAATTAAATGAATGAAAGAAGTTTGTAAGAAGTTTTAGTGCCTCCTTTGTGTAAGAGGTTTGAGGCCTCATATCGATTTTTTGAAAATAAAGAAAAAGGAACATTGTTTTAGAGAAGCAAAGGTTGGCGGGCGCTTTTCGTCTTCTCCCATCATCATCATTTTTGCATTACCATCATTCATATCATTAATGTCTATGTCCAGCCCGCAAAGCTGCTATCTGTGTAATGCCCTTGTGGCAAATTAGATGAAATAAAGTAGCTTGCTTACTTTCATAGACGGAAACTGAAAGAAGCCCATCGTATATATATATATATATATATATATATATATACATATATGTGTGTGTGTGTGTGTATATATGTTTGTCCCCCCAGCATTGCTTGACAACCGAAGGTGGTGTGTTTACGTCCTTGTAACTTAGCGGTTCGGCAAAAGAGACCGATAGAATAAGTACTAGGCTTACAAAGTATAAGTCCTGGGGTCGATTTGCTCGACTGAAGGCAGTGCTCCAGCATGGCCACAGTCAAATGACTGAAACAAGTAAAAGAGAACAAGAATCTATACAATTTGTTTTATGGAATTTTATTTTGTACATACATAATTTTCATTATCACAAACAAGTTCATTTATTTAAGTTCACTAAAACATTTTAGAAAAACTTTTTGAGTCACATTCAAGAACTTATACATATATATGCTATACATACATGGATATGTACGTGTGTGCGTATATCTTTATATATAAAAGTGAGGTTGTGTGCTGTCTGGCTCCTACGATTTAGATTCCTAACTACTCCCACGTTTTGCGGTGCAGTTTAACCAAAACCGGGTATCTTATAGTCGTGATTCATATCGAGCCCTTCTGGGTATTAGCGCGCGTCAACGATGAGTCTACGATTTAAAAAAAAATTTACCATTAATTTTTCCCACTTTTAATGCATTTTTAGCATATATAAGGGAAGTAACTCTCTAAAAATTTATTATTAAATCTCAGAACATAAAAAGCTACAGTAACACTCCCCCTTTGTGGTTAGCCATATTGAGATGGCTATTATACTTTACATCTCTAAAAATGCTTATATAGTTATTTCCCTTACAAACCCAAGCAACGCCGGGCGATACTGCTAGTACGTTTATAGAAGAGAAACGATAGAGACGGAAAATGGAATATATGGAAACTTTATTGATCACAACAATCATTTCAACACATTCTGCATCGCTCCCTTGTCGGTGGGTAAACTATAACAGTTAATTTCAGTTGCATCCCATGCTGCAGAAGCATCTGGTCAGGTGATATAATGCACCTTGTATACATATATAAGACTATTTTTTTTTTATGCACCCTTTCCAAGCCTAGCCAGGCTCATGGGCCCAGTCTCCTGGTTTCTGTGGCGTATGTGTTCCCTCCAGCTGGACGGGACGCCAGTCCATCGCAGCGTGACCCAAGAAACAGGAAGAAAGAGTGAGAGAAAGTTGGGGCGAAAGAGTACAACAGGGGTCACCACCACCCCCTGCCGGAGCCTCGTGGAGCTTTTAGGTGTTTTCGCTCAATAAACACATACAGTGCCAGATCTGGGAATCGAAACCGCGATCCTCCAACCGCGAGTCCGCTGCCCTAAACACTGGGCCATTGCGCCTCCACATATAAGACAATTACAATGAATAAAAGCACATTCAGCAATCTTCTTTTCCTTGAGCTGTAAAAACTCATAAAGCCAACTGCCTGGTTTCCATGGTACATAAATGACCAAGATCACAACATTATCCTGAACAGGACGCCGGTCAACCGCAGGGTTCAAGGCCACCAATTCCGAGGAAAGTGGACAGATCGATTACACTGATGCCAGTATTTGATTGGTATTTTATTTCAGCAACCCTGAAAAGATGAAAGACAAAATTAACTTCAGTGGAATTTGAACTCAGAATGTAAAGAGCAAAAAGAAATGCTGCTAAGGGTTTTTTTTAGTTGGACATACTCAAGAAGGCCAAAATTCCAGAGCAGAAGCGTTAAGGCTGCTCCCACCGGTCAAGAGGACTGACCTACAATTGTGCTGTGCTGGGGCTGTGTAAGAAGCACCCAGCACACTCTGTAAAATGGTTGGCATTAGGAAGGGCATCCAGCTGTAGAGACCCCGCCAAGCAGACTGGAGCCTGGTGCAGCTCTCTAGCTCTGGTCAAACCTTCCAATCCATACCAGCATGGACAATGGACATTAAATGCAGCTGCTACTGGTGATGAAACTAACAATTTTGCCATAGAAGATGAAAATTCAATGTGAATCATTTCCAACATATTTCACCATGGCATATAAAAGGCACCATTCGAGTGTGATCGTTACCAGCGTCGCCTTACTAGCACTTGTGCCCATGCTAGTAGGGTGCCAAAAGCAACATCCGAGCTTGATCATTGCCAGAGCAGCCAACTGGCTCTGTGCTGGTAGCACGTAAAAGGGCACCATTCGAGCGTGATCGTTACCAATGTCGCCTTACTGGCACGTGTAAAAAGATTTGAGCGAGGTCATTGCCAGTACTGACTGACTGGCCCCCGTGCTGGTGGCACATAAAAAGCACCCACTACACTCTCAGAGTGGTTGGCGTTAGGAAGGGCATCCAGCAGTAGAAACTCTGCCAGATCAAGATTGGAGCCTGGTGCGGCCATCTGGTTCGCCAGTCCTCAGTCAAAATCGTCCAACCCATGCTAGCATGGAAAGCAGACGTTAAACGATGATGATGATGATG
>NC_043019.1:14344676-14394676 GCF_006345805.1 Octopus sinensis | reverse complement strand
TGCTAGGGGGACAAACACAGACACACAAACACACACACGCATACATACATATATATATATATATATATATATATATATACATACATACATATACACACATATATATACATCTATACGACAGGCTTCTTTCAGTTTCCGTCTACCAAATCCACTCACAAGGCATTGGTCGGCCCAGGGCTATAGTAGAAGACACTTGCCCAAGATGCCACGCAGTGGGACTGAACCCGGAACCATGTGGTTGGTTAGCAAGCTACTTACCACACAACCACTCCTTTTATTTACTTTGTTTAAGAAAAATTATTTTGTGTTTTATTTATTTTGCTAGGTTGTCGTTGTAGGATCGACTAGTCACGACTAGCTAGTGCGAGTGCGCGCACCGGGACTACTCTTTTTAAGTAGTACCATAGTGTGCTTTTCTTTATTTATGATTTACCGACGATATATATATATATACTAATACAATTGTTTGTTTGTTTTCCACCTGCCTTCGTCTTTTGTTTATTTTCATAAAGCTTCCCGTTATATATATACATACATACACAAATTCCATTAGAAAGGATAGTTACCTTATTCTCAAAAATGAACGGGTACTATTTAAGAGGAGTGGTCCCGGTGCGCGCACTCGCGTATCCGCGCTAGCTAGTCGTGACTAGTCGATCCAAATATTTTTTAAAACAAAGTAAATGAAACACAAAAACACAAAATAATTTTTAAACACAGTAACTAAATTTTTTTCTTTAAATAACGCACAACCTGTTTTTTGGTACTCCCATCATACTCTGAAAACGTCGGTTTTCTTCGAGTAACTTTCAACCGAATTTTTAGGAACATTTGTTATAGGATAGGTAGTCGTTGTAGGATCGACTAGTCACGACTAGCTAGCGCGCGTGCGCGCACCGCGACCACTCGTCTTGAATAGTACCTATTTCTTTACTGCCCACAAGGGGCTAAACACAGAGGGGACAAACAAGGACAGACATAGGTATCAAGTCGATTACATCGATCCCAGTGCGTAACTGGTACTTTATTTATCGACCCCGAAACGTAACGAACTCACAACGTAACGGCAGACGAAATACCTATTTCTTCACTACCCACAAGGGGCTAAACACAGAGAGGACAAACAAGGACAGACAAACGGATTAAGTCGATTATATCGACCCCAGTGCGTAACTGGTACTTATTTAATCGACCACGAAATGATGAAAGGCAAAGTCGACCTCGACGGAATTTGAACTCACAACGTAACGGCAGACTAAATACCGCTAAGCATTTCGCCCGGCGTGCTAACGTTTCTGCCAGCTCGCCGATGGACGCATGTTGTAAGGAAGTTGAGTGCGAATGGGGCCGTGCTGGTGTAGCCGGTCTAATCAAAAGGGAAAACTAATAAGCAGAAAAAAGGTGGAGGGAAAAAAAAACACCGGCGGGTCCAACACGAACCCGAAAACATAATCACAGAAATTATTATGCGATTCTCGAATTCATTGTACCATTCGACTTTTGTTTTCCGATTTCCATTAAGTCATAACTGCCAAACCTAAATGTTTTGTATTATCCCGTCTCTGTGTGTCATTCATTGACAAATGAAGAAACAAGTTATCAAATGCAGCGTGGAAGGTGTTTATAAACCATTTAAGAAACACACAAAAACCGTTAGATTCACTTCAACATTTAAATTTAATTTGCTAAAATATTTTCGTCGCAAATTAAGTTTAAATGTTGAAGTAAATCTAACGGCTTTTTGTGTGTTTCTTAAATGGCTTATAAACACCTTCCATGTTGCAATTGTTTTCGTTCCAGCACACGATCTCAGATCAGGTCACTTGCTATGCAAGTACATCTCCAAAAGAAGTCATCTTAATCTGCAAATAGCTGGTCTAGGGGAGATAACCATCCTCGCTTGCTGGGCCTTCATTCAATGATGAACTTTTGGCCTTTAATTGGAACCACTTCCCACCTCCAAGAGGTGAAGAGTTAATGGTGTGCTCGGACCAGAATCTGTCGAGTCGTCCACGAAGCGACGGCTCTCGGGTGGAGGCCAAACCGTTCGTCACTCTATGACCAGACATCAACTTTTTAACCTTAGTGTATATATATATATATAATATATATATTTGCCCACAGGGGGCTAAACAAAGAGGGGACAAACAAAGGGCTTAAGTCGGTTACATCGACCCCAGTGCGTAATTAAGTACCAGTTACGCACTGGCGTCGATGTAACCGACTTAAGCCCTTTGTCCTTGTTTGTCCCCTCTGTGTTTAGCCTCCTGTGGGCAATAAAAAAAAAATAGTATATATATATTATATATAGTTGTGTCTGGGGAGAGTCATTCTCTTTTAGTGCCTTATTATTTAACGCATTCACAGGTAAAGTTTCCACTCATTTTTCTTATTTATTTTTCCTAAAATTTTCGCCGTTTCTTGCGACCTTTTCAATAATTCTTGACTCTGTCCGTCACCCGAGCTTAAAACGATCTTTTTGTTTGTTTGTGTGCATGTGTGAGGGTCAGTGTGTGCGCGCATACACATGTATGTATGTATGTATGTGTGTGTATGCATGGTACAACAGTGGTTTGAGAGATTCGGTACTACTAGCGAACAGTGGTCCCGGTGCGCGCACTCGCGTATCCGCGCTAGCTAGTTGTCAGCAGTCGATCCTACAACGACTTTTTAACCCTAAACCTAATTTTTTAACCTTAACCTTAGTTTGTTTTAAAAAATTATTTACTTTGTTCGAAAAATATTTAATTTGTGTAAAAAAAATTATATACATTGTTTTAAAAAAATATTTACTCTTACTCTTTTACTTGTTTCAGTCATTTGACTGCGGCCAAGCTGGAGCACCACCTTTTAGTCGAGCAAATCGACCCCGGGACTTATTCTTTGTAAGCCCAGTACTTATTCTATCGGTCTTTTTTGCCAAACCGCTAAGTGACGGGGACGTAAACACACCAGCATCGGTTGTCAAGCAATGCTAGGGGGACATACACAGACACACAAACACACACATACATATATATATATATATACATATATACGACAGGCTTCTTTCAGTTTCCGTCTACCAAATCCACTCACAAGGCATTGGTCGGCCCAGGGCTATAGTAGAAGACACTTGCCCAAGATGCCACGCAGTGGGACTGAACCCGGAACCATGTGGTTGGTTAGCAAGCTACTTACCACACAGCCTCTCCTGCACCTTTATTTACTTTGTTCGAAAAATATTATTTAATTTTCTTTGAAATACAAACATACGCGCAAGTCGTTGTAGGATCGACTACTTACGACTAGCTAGCGCGAGTGCGCGCACCGGGACCACTGTTCGCTAGTAGTACCGAGAGATTCCACAGTGGGTATGAGAGAAATGAGTGTCAGGAAGTTTAGAGGACGTCCATCCACCCTTAATGATAAACATTTGAAGCCAATAGTTGAAAAAAAAAAAACCCACGACAAAGTGGGCGGAGGTAAAGGACATGGACCGAATCCCCTTCCGGTTATTTAAAAAAAAAAAAACGTTTTTTTCTACAGAAACCCAGCTTTTCGACTGCAGAGATTCCGAATCTGCCAAAAAAAAAAAAAAAATAAAGAAGAAAGAAAGAAAAATCGGCATTTCAAAATTTTAATTTTTGTACCATAAACACACACGACATTTGCTGATTTGAAAACAGTCACGGAAAGTTTCCGCCCCCCCCCCACCAAATTCTCCGATTTTTTTTTTTTTTTTTTTTTTTTTTTTTTGCCACAGACCCACGTTTTTTCGGCTACGGAGATTCGAAAAAATGCCAAAGATCGGCATTTAAAAATTTCCCCCTCCCCCACCTACCACCCCTAAATTCTTCATTTTCGACATTTTTCAGAAATTTTTGTAGAACACCTGAGACCTAATCATTTCCATATACCCATCTCATTCTGTCGCTATGCAATGATCTTTCCTCTCTTCATATATTTTATCTTGTTTCATGACTGGAAGCGAGAGGTAAAAATGATGTCAGGTGATAAAGTGTTTATTTGAATGTCCCTTTTTTTATCATTTGGGGGGGGGGTATAAGAATGTTAGCGAGAATGGGTGTGTACAAATATGAGATCCTTGGGGAATCTATCAGAGTAAACAGAGTCTTGTAATAGCACAGTACCTTTTTAGAGACATTTTCTAAATCAAGGTAAGAGACCCTCACTTGTTGCTATATCAAACGTCGATGAAAGAAAATCACCAAAAATAGGGAAAAAAATAAATAACATAGGCGCAGGAGTGGCTGTGTGGTAAGTAGCTTGCTAACCAACCACATGGTTCCGGGTTCAGTCCCACTGCGTGGCATCTTGGGCAAGTGTCTTCTGCTATAGCCCCGGACCGACCAATGCTTTGTGAGTGGATTTGGTAGATGGAAACTGAAAGAAGCCTGTCGTATATATGTATATATATGTATGTGTGTGTGTGTCTGTGTTTGTTCTCCTAGCATTGCTTGTCAACCGATGCTGGTGTGTTTACGTCCCCGTCACTTAGCGGTTCGGCAAAAAGAGACCGATAGAATAAGTACTGGACTTAGAAAAAGAATAAGTTCTGGGGTCGAGTTGCTCAACTAAAGGCGGTGCTCCAGCATGGCTGCAGTCAACTGACTGAAACAAGTAGAAGAGTAACTGAAAGTGCTTGAAGTGTAAAATAACGAGGTTCGTATCTTGACTTGGCAGATCACTGCAAAAAGGAACTCTTTAACCACGAAATGAAACTTGTGTGCCGTAAATCTTCAAGTATAGTCCGCCCATGAGTATAATACACAGAGGATTTTTAGGGGGCTGTACCTCTGAAAAACCTAAACCTTGTGTATAATACGCACCCCTTCTCTAACTTGAGTCAAGGAGGTCTATATAACGTCCTTGGTTTGTAAAACTGTATACGGTAACATACTTAATTATTATTATTGTATATATAACATAATGCAAACGTGTAGCTTTTTTGTGCATTTTGTTTGCAGAAAATAAAGAAATGACCGTAATAACGTTTAATAAATGTTGCTTACTACAAGTTATGGCTTCATTGCTTTCAGGCTTAGCTTAAGGTATTTTCGCACCCGACATCACAAAATGCGTCTGAATAAACATTGCTGGACAGCAAATAGAGACTCGGACATTGCTTAGAAAATATTTTTCATTTTTAACCTTGTATATAGTACGCACTAAGGATTTTGACCTTTAAATTTTGGGGGGAAAATGCGGATTACACACGAGGATTTACGGTAATTGAGACATTCTCTACCTTCCTCGCTGGCCAGCAGATAGAATACCCGAGGACTCCAAACTCTCACACAACTGTTTTTTATTTCCTTATTGCCCACAAGGGGCTAAACATAGAGGGGACAAACAAGGACAGACAAACGGATTAAGTCGATTATATTGACCTCAGTGCGTAACTGGTACTTATTTAATCAACCCCGAAAGGATGAAAGGCAAAGTCGACCTCAGCGGAATTTGAACTCAGAACATAGCGACAGACGAAATACCTATTTCTTTACTACCCACAAGGGGCTAAACACAGAGAGGACAAACAAGGACAGACAAAGGGATGAAGTCAATTACATCGACCCCCCCCCCCCAGTGTGTAACTGGTACTTATTTAATCGACCCCGAAACGATGAAAGGCAAAGTCGACCTCGGCGGAATTTGAACTCAGAACGCATCTGCGGACAAAATACCGCAAAGCATTTCGCCCGGTGTGCTAACGCTTCTGCCAGCTCGCAGCCTTACACAACTGTTTTTGCCAACCCCTTATGCCTAAAAGAAGATGCTCAAAATGTTCACTTTGCCATCTGACATCCCTTCACATCTCACTTCTGGTGCATCATCCCCTAATCTTTCACCCACTGCCTTCACTTGTGACCCATTGTCCACTATGCCACACACAAGTTATTTCTTTGTAAATGCAAAAACTGTTTCTCTACATATCTGATCTGTATTTCTTGCAGGCCCAAAGATTTCTGCTCTACATATATCCATCCATCATCTTGTTTCCGTTGCGACTATCTATGAAGGTGCATAGCTTAGTGGTTAGAGGCCATCAGCCGAAGACCATGAGGTTGTGAATTTGATTCCTGGCAGAACATTGTGTGCTTGGGCAAGAAGTTTTATTTCACATTACTCCAGTTCACTCACTTGGCAAAAATGAGTTGTAATGGTGCAACAAGTGAGCAGCTGAGATGTTTCGTTTTTAGAGACTTTTTCTAAATCAAGGTAAGAGACTCATTTGTTGCTACATCAAAATGTGGATGAAAAAAATCACTGTGTCACATTGAATATCCCCGAGAACTACGTTAAGGGTACGCATGTCTATGGAGTACTCAGCCACTTGCACGTTAATTTCACGAGCAGACTGTTCCATTGATCGGATCAACTGGAACCCTCGTCGTCCTAACCGACGGAGTGCCAGTTGCAACTCTACATTATCATTGTTTCTATAGAAATCATCATCATCATCATCATCATTTAACGGCCGCTTTCCATGCTAGCATGGGTTGGACGAATGACTGAGGGCTGGCAAACCAGATGGCTGCACCAGGCTCCAATCTGATCTGGCGAGGTTTCTACAGCTGGATGCCCTTCATAACACCTTCGACTGAGGGCTGGCAAACCAGATGGCTGCACCAGGCTCCAATCTTGATCTGGCAGAGTTTCTACAGCTGGATGCCCTTCCTAACGCCAACCATTCCGAGAGTGTAGTGGGTGCTTTTTACATTCCACTGGCACGAGAGCCTGTTGGGGGGCACTAGGATTCGACCACGTTTGTATGGTGCTTTTTACATGTCACCAGCATGGGAACCAGTCAGCGGGGGCACTGGCATCAACCACGTTCGGATGGTGCTTTTTGTAGTAAATTTAATGGATGTTTTTCCATTTGAATCACTTCTACGTCTTCTTGTTTGGTTACCATTTTTCTGATGAAATACTCAGCCTTTCATGAACAATATTGAGCTGCAGTTTCGAGCATTAACAAACATGAAATTCTGATGGATGAAGGTTTTAATTTAGCCCACCTTAAACCCTTTTGTTATCGAATTTCCATTGAAATACACTGAATTTGTCTCACTTAATTTTTCAAATAATAAATTTAGTAAAATAACTTTGGTCTTTTTTGAGCTGGAGTTTGGAACATAAATTAATGGGAAATTTTGTCGGAGGACTAGTTTACTCTTTTCAGTCATTTTACTATGGCCATGCTGGAGCACTGCCTTTTAGTCGAGCAAATCGACCCCTAGACTTATTCTTTGTAAGCCTAGTACTTATTCTATCGGACACTTTTGCCGAACCGCTAAGTGACGGGGGATGTAAACACACCAGCATCGGTTGTCAAGCGATGTTGGGGGTGACAAACACACACACACACAAACACACACACACACACACACACACACACGCACACACACACACACACACACACACACACATATATATATATATGACGGCTTTCTTTCAGTTTCCATCTACCAAATCCACTCACAAGGCTTTGGTCGGCCCGCGGCTAATAGTAGAAGACACTTGCCCAAGGTGCCACGCAGTGGGACTGACCCCGGAACCATGTGGTTGGTAAGCAAGCTTCTTACCACACAGCCACTCCTCTGCCTAGATCCCTTTAAATGAGGAAGCTTTTATTATTGCTTCAAAGAACAAGGATCAGTTTCATACAGGTCCATATCAAAAGAGTTAGGATATGTCCTAAGTACAATGATCTCCATTCTACAAATACACATTCATTTTCTGAATTACATTTACGCTATACTTTATTATTTTTGGAGCAATTAAAGCAAGAAGCTGGTAGAATACTTAGCATATCTAAGGCGGCGAGCTGGCAGGAACGTTAGCACGCCGGGCAAAATGCGTAGCCGTATTTCGTCTGCCGTTACGTTCTGAGTTCAAATTCCGCCGAGGTTGACTTTGCCTTTCATCCTTTCGGGGTCAATTACATAAGTACCAGTTATGCACTGGGGTCGATATAATTGACTTAATCCGTTTGTCTGTCCTTGTTTGTCCCCTCTATGTTTTTAGCCCGTTGTGTGTAGTAAAGAAATAGGTATTTCGTCAGCCACTACATTCTGAGTTCAAATTCCGCCGAGGTCAACTTTACCTTTCATCCTTTCGGGGTCGATTACCTAAGTACCAGTTATGCACTGAGGTCGATATAATCGACTTAATCTGTTTGTCTGTCTTGTTTGTCCTCTCTGTGTTTAGCCCCTTGTGGGTAGTAAAGAAATAGGTATTTCGTCTACTGTTACATTCTGAGTTCAAATTCTGCTGAGGTCGACTTTGCCTTTCATCCTTTTGGGGTCAATTACATAAGTACCAGTTACGCACTGGGGTCGATATAATTGACTTAATCCGTTTGTCTGTCCTTGTTTGTCCCCTCTATGTTTTTAGCCCGTTGTGTGTAGTAAAGAAATAGGTATTTCGTCAGCCACTACATTCTGAGTTCAAATTCCGCCGAGGTCAACTTTACCTTTCATCCTTTCGGGGTCGATTACCTAAGTACCAGTTATGCACTGAGGTCGATATAATCGACTTAATCTGTTTGTCTGTCCTTGTTTGTCCTCTCTGTGTTTAGCCCCTTGTGGGTAGTAAAGAAATAGGTATTTCGTCTACTGTTACATTCTGAGTTCAAATTCTGCTGAGGTCGACTTTGCCTTTCATCCTTTTGGGGTCAATTACATAAGTACCAGTTACGCACTGGGGTCGATATAATCGACTTAATCCGTTTGTCCCCTCTATGTTTTTAGCCCGTTGTGGGTAGTAAAGAAATAGGTATTTGGTCTGTCTTTATGTTCTGAGTTCAAATTCTGCCAAGGTCGACTTTACCTTTCATCTTTTCAGGGTCAATAAATTAAGTACCAGTTACGCATTGTGGGGGGGGGGGGCGATGCAATCGACGTAATCCTTTTGTCTGTCCTTGTTTCTCCTCTCTATGTTTAGCCCCTTGTGGGCAATAGAGAAATAAGAATACTTAGCATACCTAGCGAAATGCTCAGCAGTATTTCGTTTCGTCTGCCACTATGTTCTGAGTTCAAATTCCACTGAGGTTGACTTTACCTTTCATCCTTTCGGGTTGACTAGTCCCCTCCCCTCAAATTTGTACAAAGGATTATTATTATTATTATTATCATTATTATTTAAGGTGGTGAGTTGGCAGAATCGTTAGCATGCCAGATGAAATGCTTAGTTGTATTTCGTCTGCCGTTATGTTCCAAAGTAAAATTCTGCTGAGGTCAACTTTAGCCTTCATCCTTTTGGGGTTGATAAATTAAGTACCAGTGAAATGTTGGGGGAGTCGATGTAATTGATTAGTTCCCTTTCCCCAAATTTCAGGCCTTGTGCCTTTACTAGAAAGGATTAATATTGAGGCAGTGAGCTGGCAGAATCATTAGCACACTGGATGAAATCATCATCATCGTTTAACGTCCGTTTTTCCATGCTGGCATGGGTTGGACGGTTCGACCGGGGTCTGGGAAGCCAGGAGGCTGCACCAGGCTCCAGTTTGATCTGGCAGTGTTTCTACAGCTGGATGCCCTTCCTAATGCCAACCACTCCGAGAGTGTAGTGGGTGCTTTTTATGTGCCACGATTGGTTGGTGCTTTTTACATGCCACCGGCATGGGTATCACAACTACAATTTCCATTTGATTTTTATTTTGATGTTGATGTACTTGACTCAATAGGTCTCCTCAAGCACAGCAGGTCACCCTACGATCCAAGGTTAGCACTGCAGGCCGTCCTGTGAGCCATGAACTCACTTCATTTGTCAGGTCTTCACAGTCACAGCATATCTCAGAGGTCTCGGTCTTTCGTCATTGCCTCTGTGAGGCCCAACATGCCACCGACGTGGGTATCACAACTACAATAGCCATTTGATTTTTAATTTGATTGATGTACTTGATGCTTAGCAGTATTTCATCTACTTGCTATGTTTTGAGTTCAAATTAAGCCAAGGTCGACTTTACCTGTCATCGTTTTGGGGGTCGATAAATTAAGTACCAGTGAAACACTGGGGTTGATGGACATTTCTATATTTAAGAGATGAGGAATTATTTACATTATTTACATTCGACGGATATTTGTCCTCATCTTGTTTGTTCTTAACACAACCTTTCAGCTGGTATATCCTCCAGCCTTCATCAGGTGTCTTAGGAATGAGAACCCAGGTTCGAAATTTCCCCCAAGACACCTGAAGAAGGCTGGAGGGTATATCAGCCGAAATGTTGTGTTAACAACAAACAAGATGAGGACAAATATCTGTCAAAGACACTGGGGACCTTCCTCAACCAATGCAGGACCGAGATGGATGGTTTGCGCAGGTTAAAAATGTCTGATCAAGCTTGACCAGATGATGACGCTAACATCTGTAGCAGTGAAATTTTTGGTCTACAAAAGCCATGGTTTCTGTATACATGTTATTCTGTTTTTAGAAGAAGTATTGGGTTGTCCGGAAAGTTCATGCCGATTTTTAAATGAAAGAAGGTCAATAAATACTTCCCATTACATTTTTAATCAACCAAATACAAACCATTTTGTTGCACAATGCGTTCCCATCTTTCCTTTAACTTGAAAATACCCTCTTCCTAGAATTGAGGTGCCTGGGTGGGTAAGTCGAAAGGTAAGCAACTATAAATCGGCACGAACTTTCCGGACAACCCAATATAATAGAGACATGCTGCGTCACCTCGTGATCATTACCTGCGTCGCCTTACTAGCACTTGTGCTGGTGGCACGTGAAAAAACATTTGAGTGAGGTCATTGCCTGTGCCGCTGGACTGGCTCCTGTGCAGGTGACACATAAAAAGCACCACTTGCGCGTGGCTGTTGCCAGTACTGCCTGACTGGCCCTATTGCCTGGTGGCACATAAAAGCACCCACTACACTCTCGGAGTGGTTGGCGTTAGGAAGGGCATCCAGCTGTTGAAACTCTGCCAGATCAGATTGAAGTCTGGTTCGCCAGACCTCAGTCAAATTGTCCAACCCATGCTAGCATGGAAAGCGGATGTTAAACGATGATGATGATGATGATGCTGTGACTGAGAAGACCCGGCAAGTAAAGTGAGATCACAGCCATAGCCTACACCGGTGTCACATAACCAGCCCATTTAAAAGAGTACCTTTGGATCATCGGGCAACATGCCATGCTTGAGGAGACCTACTGAGTCAAGTAAAATCAAAATCCCAATCAAAATGGAAATTGTAGTTGTGGCCAATGCCAGTGCCGCCTGACTGGCACCCATGATGGTGGCACACAATAAGCACCATTTATACAGTTCTATATTTAAGAGATGAGGAATTATGTACATTATTTACATTTGATCATCATCATCGTTTAACGTCCGTTTTCTGTGCTAGCATGGGTTGGACGGTCCAACCGGGGTCTGGGAAGCCAGGAGGCTGCACCAGGCTCCAGTCTGATCTGGCAGTGTTTCTACAGCTGGATGCCCTTCCTAATGCCAACTACTCCGTGAGTGTAGTGGGTGCTTTTTACGTGCCAGGGGAGTCTGGCAGTGGCCACGATTGGTTGGTGCTTTTAACGTGCCACCGGCACAGAAGCCAGTCAAGGCGGCGCTGGCATCGGCCACGTTTGGATGGTGCTTTTTATGTGCCACCGGCACAGAAGCCAGTCAAGGCGGCGCTGGCATCGGCCACGTTCGGATGGTGCTTTTTACATGCCACGGCGACAGATATTTGTCCTCATCTTGTTTGTTGTTAACCCCAAGATTCCGAGTTCAAATTTCTATTAATTTCCATTTCCCTTTGATACGATTAAATATTTTAAGTCTTCGGATAATTTTCCGTTTTTAAAAGTTGGCATTTTTTTTTATTGCTGGCGAAGGACTGCGCCTGCGCAGTAGATGTTGAAAAGATTAGGATGTATAAACAAGGGACACATAGTTGATCGCCTTGTGTCTATATATTTAAATCTAAGGTGTCCCTGTTGAAAACGATTTCACCTCGCGAGTATAAGTTATTTACTTGCTAAAGTAAAATCAGAAACCAATTGGTCCAGGAAATTAGATGGTAAAAAGTTTTTATTGTTTCATTTCATTCCTGTCGAATTTTATCCCTCATTTTGTGGTTATAGAACCTTGCTGTTCTTTCTAGCATGTTGAATCCCACGAGTGGATTCCTTATGTGTTTAAATGTACACTGTATTTTATGACTATATATATATATAGGCGCAGGAGTGGCTGTGTGGTAAGTAGCTTGCTAACCACCCACATGGTTCCGGGTTCAGTCCCACTGCGTGGCATCTTGGGCAAGTGTCTTCTGCTATAGCCCCGGGCCGACCAATGTCTTGTAAGTGGATTTGGTAGACGGAAACTGAAAGAAGCCTGTCGTATATATGTATGTGTGTCTGTGTTTGTCCCCCTAGCATTGCTTGACAACCGATGCTGGTGTGTTTACGTCCCCGTCACTTAACAGTTTGGCAAAAGAGACCGATAGAATAAGTACTGGGCTTACAAAGAATAAGTCCCGGGGTTGATTTTCTCGACTAAAGGCGGTGCTCCAGCATGGCCGCAGTCAAATGACTGAAAAAAGTAAAAGAGTAAAAAGAGTATATATATATATATATACATGCTTAAAAACGAATGTATTTTCTCAGAAATGAAAAAAAAAGATGAATAAATGGAAATTTTTGAAGAAAGATCGTTAAAATTTTATTGATAAAGAGAGAAGTAAACAAAAAAAAAAAAGAAACCAATATATTTGAGATCACAGACTAGTTTTTTTTTTTTTTTTTTTTAAGAAAATTAGTTATTTTCATCACAGAAGTATGTGGATTTCAGGGACAACATTGCTTTAAAATTCTTATTCACAACCTTGTCCAACACATCTTTCATTCACAAATCACCTTATATTATTATTTCAGAAGCAAAATTATAAAGTTTCATGTATAAAAAATTGAAAAAAAAAAAAAAAAAAAAAGTCGAATATATTTTGTGGTTCCTAGAGGATGCAGTGGTTGAGAAATAAACTTAGTAGTCACGAGGTTCCAGGTTCAACTCAAACATACTGTGTGATATCATGGTGCATGTCTTCTCACCATAGTTTTGGGTTAGCAGATGCCATGTGAGAGAAATTTGGGAGACAGAAGCTGTGTGAGGAGGGAAAGCCTGTCGGAGGAAGATTATCTAGGGGCTATAATTCATAAGGGCAAGTCCAGTCAAATGCCATGTTATGGCCCTTTCTGCCTGGGAATATGTATTTTAGAATATCCACCTACCCACACTGGAATGGCTTTTATCAAAGCCGATGGAAATCCAGTTACCCACAGACATACACATTTAGATCAGTAGTTCTCAACCGGGGTACAAAAAGGGTTTTTGGGGGTCTACACAAAGCAAAATAGTGTATTGGGGATCCACAGTAATATTTTAAGGGTCCATAAAGAAATTTTGCTTTAGATTGATACCTGTGCTGGTGGCATGTAAAAAGCACCATCCGTACGTGGCCGATGCCAGCGCCGCCTTGACTGGCTTCCGTGCCGGTGGCATGTAAAAAGCACCAACCGATTGTAGCCGTTGCCAGCCTCCCCTGGCACCTGTGCTGGTGGCATGTAAAAAGCACCCACTACACTCACGGAGTGGTTGGCGTTAGGAAGGACATCCAGCCGTAGAAACACTGCCAGATCAGACTGGAGCCTGGTGCAGCCTTCTGGCTTCCCAGACCCCAGTCGAACCGTCCAACCTATGCTAGCATGGAAGACGGATGTTAAAGGATGATGATGATGATATACTTATTGCAAGAAACAGCTAGATTTCTTTCTCGAACGTTTTACATAGATCAACCATCATAGGTTAATGTGTGAAAAAACAAAATAAGAATTTTGAAAGATTTATCTATAAAACTAGTTTTTAGACATTGAATGGCAATGGGGGTCCACCAGAATAAAATGGTAATGAAAGGGGTCTGGAGATAAAAAAAAATGGTTGAGAACCACCAATATAGATGTATACATTGTGTATGTATGTATGTATGTATGTGTGTGCATATATATATATATCGCCATGTTGATTCGTTAGCTACTGCACGCATTTTTTTTCTCTCCTTCTTTCTGTGTTTTTCTCTCTCTGTGTATCTTTCTGTTGAAGAGCGTAGGCTCGAAACGTTAAAGACTTGTTTTATTTATATTTCCTGAGCGCCATACTAATACAATTGTTCGTTTGTTTTCCACCTGCCTTCGTCTTTTGTTTATTTTCATAAAGCTTCCCGTTATATATATATATATATATCTATACATGTATACAAGTATGCACTCACGCATATTTTATATATACATATATATATATTATAGTTAGTCAATAAAATACATATTGGAAAAGAAGCACAGATTAAAATTTTTGTTTTGAGATATATATATATATATAGACACACACGTATATATATATATAGACACACACGTATATATATATATAGACACACACGTATGTATATATAAAGACACACACGTATGTATATATATATATATATATACAGACACACACACACACATATATATATATATATATACACACACATGTAAGTATATATATACAGACACACGTGTATATATATATATATATATATATATATATATACATACATACATACACATAGGTGTATATATATATATATATCATTATCAGTTATCATCCATTTTCTATGCTGGCATGGAACATACGAGTGAGTGAGTGTGTGTGTGTATGCACACATACAAACGCAACTTTAGGCAACCAGTCGCACCCATCATAAAGAATGTTTAAAAAAATGAAACCAAGATAATCCCTAAAGATTTTTCCAAATTTCAATTGGAAAACTTAGAAAAATATCCATTAAAATTGAAATAATTATGAATTGCCATTTAAACATAAACTCCGGTGCTTTAGTAAGCATTCATTTGGATAAGTATCTCTTGGCTTCCATCAGTTAACATAAGAATTGGAATCACACAAGAATTCAAATTAAAATAAGGAGGCACTATGGGGTGCATTCCAGAAGTTTTGAGACTTTATTAGGAAAGGCAGTTATAACTGACCTAGAGTATTGTAACTTTAGTATATCATTCTTATACATCCAATAAGCTGACCTGCCAAAGATAGGGCTGTAACAGCATTTTGAACACATCCTAGTAAATGCTGTTTGTCACGGCTGACTTGTTTGCAGAATGCAGTCGGGATGTGAAGACAGGTTGGAAGTTTGCCATGCAATAAAGTTTGGTGTGTAACTGAGCAACGATGCTACACAGGCTTATGAAGTGCTCCAGACTGGTCATGGATTGACTTGTATGAACCAGGCATCTGTTGTTTTTTTTACTGGAACAAGAGGCTAAGCGAAGATAGTCCACCAGGAAGTTCATGATGATCCGCTTTTTTTTTCGACAGTGAAAACTTCGTCTACTTCCTCTGAGTTCCCTGAGACAGTCAACAAAGAGTACTTTGTGGAGGTTTTTAGAGAATTCAGGAAGAGATTTTGTTGCAAAAGGCCAGAGCACCAGTTCGCAATTCCATCCTGGTAACCAACCACTTCACAAAGGCAGGGTATCAAAACTGCCCCTCACTCTACACACAGTCCAAACCTTGCTCCCTGTGACATGGGTCCTGGACACCTTCCCTTTTGAAGACTTCCACAAGGGCCTTCACAAAGTGGCAGGAGCGCCACAACAGGCGCACTGAACTCAGAGGATCCTATGTTGAAGGCGATTAGAGTTTTATTATCTTAAAAAATTGATGTCTTCATGAAAAAGTCTCAAAACTTCTGGAGACCCTGCGACGCAAGTTGGCCAAAATTGAGAGTATGATGGAAGGCTTGCTTTTCATTCAGTAGAAGATACAATTCAAATCGGACTATGTTAACACCAAAAATTATTTACATCAAAAAGGTGCTTTTTTCTATGAAAATCCCCATTTTTTACGATTTTTTTTGACTGCTGTGTTGCTTTTTTTTTTTTGGTGTATTTCAACCGGAAAAATGTTCACTTTAAGACAATAACAAGCTACATAATGCAGAATTTTTGCTTTTCGAAAATTCCAATTCTAAAGGGTCGAAACAAATCCGAGCAACACCGGGCGATACTGCTAGTGTGAAATAAAGTGTCTTGCTCAAGGACACAGTATACAGCCAGAAATTGAAGTCAAGAGACCTCACAGTCATAAGCCAAATAAATACCTTAACCGCTAAACCAGATATCTTCACTCACTCATACATATTGATCAAGATGGCCTTGCTCAGATTACACGCAATACTCTTTGGTCACTTGCACACATGCTCCTCTCACCACAGTGAGCCTGGAAGCAGTCACACACACACACACACACACGTGCAACTCTACACTCATATATCTATTTCTTTATTACCCACAAGGGGCTAAACACAGAGGGGACAAACAAGGACAGACAAACGGATTATGTCGATTATATCGACCCCAGTGCGTAACTGGTACTTATTTAATCGACCCCGAAAGGATGAAAGGCAAAGTCGACCTCGGCGGAATTTGAACTCGGGTATTTCGTCTGCCGCTACGTTCTATTTCTTTACTACCCACAAGGGGCTAAACACATAGAGGACAAACAAGGATAAATGATTTTAAGTCGATTATATTGGCCCCAGTGTGTAACTGGTACTTATTTAATCGACCCCGAAAGGATGAAAGGCAAAGTCGACCTTGGCGGAATTTGAACTCTGAACGTAACGGCAGACGAAATACGGCTTCGCATTTTGCCCGGCGTGCTAACGATTCTGCCAGCTCGCCGCCTTCTCTACCCTCATATATCATCAAATGAAAGGGATTCAATTTAAAATTCAAGCTGTTAAAGTAATATACAAACAAACATACATATTTCTGTATTCTTTTACTTGTTTCAGTCATTAAGGTGTGAGGCCATGCTGGAGCACTGCCTTGGAAAATTTTTAGTCGAATGCCTTAACCCCAGTACGTTTTCATTTTTTTAAAGCTGAGTACTTATTCTATCGGTCACTTTTGCTGAATCACTAAATTATGGGGACATAAACACACCAACACTGGTTGTTGAGCAGTGGTGTGGAACAAACACAGACACATGCACACACACACATACATATATATACATACATACTTTGGGCTTCTTTCAGTTTCCGTCTACCAAATCTACTCCTAAGGCTCTGGTCAGTCCAAGTCTATAGTAAAAGACACTTGCCCAAGGTGCCACACAGTGGGACTGAACCCAGAACCATGTGGTTGGGAAGCAAACCTCCTACAACATAGTCTCTCCTGCATCTAAATATATATATATCTATATATGTGTGTGTGTGTATGTATATATTTGTGTGTGTATGTATATATTTGTGTGTGTGTATATGTGTGTGTATGTATATGTGTGTGTATGTATATATATATAAATATATATATCTGTATTTATCTCTCTCTATATATATATATGTGTGTGTGTATGTATGTGTATGTATATATATATATTTATATCTGTATTTATCTATATACTAGCAGTATCGCCCGGCGTTGCTCGGGTTTGTAAGGGAAATAACTATATAAGCATTTTTAGAGAGTTATAGCCAAAAAATAGCAAAAAAATGCATTAAAAATTGAAAAAAAATTAAGGTAAATTTTTCTTTAAATCGTTGACACATCGTAAATATTTTTAGAGAGTTACTTCCCTTATATAAAAGCGAAAAAAATGCATTAAAATGGAAAAATATGATGGTAATTTTTTTTTAAATCGTAGACTCATCGTAGACGCGCGCTAATACCCTGAAGGGCTCGTTTGTTATTCTGGGTAACTTTCTGTAAAATTATTAAAATTTTGTTCAAACATCGCTATAGAAAATGGGTTATTAGCTAATATTCAATTGGGTATACAAGAAAATTTTACGATAGAATTTGTTATTCTGGGTAACTTTCTGTAAAATTATTAAAATTTTGTTCAAACATCGCTATAGAAAATGGGTTATTAGCTAATATTCAATTGGGTATACAACAAAATTTTACGATAGAATTTGTTATTCTGGGTAACTTTCTGTAAAATTATTAAAATTTTGTTCAAACATCGCTATAGAAAATGGGTTATTAGCTAATATTCAATTGGGTATACAACAAAATTTTACGATAGAATTTGTTATTCTGGGTAACTTTCTGTAAAATTATTAAAATTTTGTTCAAACATCGCTATAGAAAATGGGTTATTAGCTAATATTCAATTGGGTATACAACAAAATTTTACGATAGAATTTGTTATTCTGGGTAACTTTCTGTAAAATTATTAAAATTTTGTTCAAACATCGCTATAGAAAATGGGTTATTAGCTAATATTCAATTGGGTATACAACAAAATTTTACGATAGAATTTGTTATTCTGGGTAACTTTCTGTAAAATTATTAAAATTTTGTTCAAACATCGCTATAGAAAATGGGTTATTAGCTAATATTCAATTGGGTATACACAAAATTTTACGATAGAATTTGTTATTCTGGGTAACTTTCTGATACCCATAATAATATTTATGGCAAAATAGGCCTTAATTTCATTTAAGGTTGTGGGAAATAACAAACTATCCTTTCTTTCGGTTTGTTTACGTTTAGCGTAATGATTTCAAATAGGCTCATTCGAAAAAGTAAATAGAAATAGTCTAAGGCTTTACTCTTCTGGGAAAGTCTGTGGCTTGGTCCAGTTTCTTCAGAAAAATCACCGAAAGAAACAGTTTTTAAATTTTCACTCCATTCAGGTGCTAATTCGTGTTCTTAATCGCTGTCGGATTTACTGTTTTCACTTTAATAGCTGCCAACTTGCAAAGACAAAGGAGGAGAAGGGTGATAGCGTCAGTGAAACACTTCGCTCCCTTTGTGTGTGTGTGCGTTTGCGTGTGGTGTAAACCAGACTAAGAAAAGCATTTGACACACACACCAGAATGTGAGTTTTCTGTAAATTTTGCTTAATTGGAGTTTAAATTTTAAAAACTGGACCTGGCATGACGCGACGCATTGTACTCTTAAAACTGCCAGGTAAATTGTAATTGAAGAAATCCTATATTGTAGATTTGTATAACTCCCAAAGGGAGGCAGATAAAATCTGCCTTTTATAATAAGAGATATATATATGTATCTGTATTTATCTATATATATATGTGTGTATATATATATATATATATCGTTATAGTAACAGTGAAGAATTCTATGAACGTTGGGTGTTGGTTGCCCTGGGTGATTTTCAGAAATTGGAGTAAATTTATAGCAAGTTTTTTTAAAAATTTTAAATATTTTTTTCCAAATGTGCCACCATTATCTAAAATGAGAAAAAAAGGAATCTAAATCTCACTTAGGAAAGAAAGAGTGTATTTTTCTTTTCCATTGGTTTTTGCAATTTATTTTGAAATTTAAACAAAGGAAATGATTGGTCGGTTCGTCGTCCAATGGTAAGAGCAGATTAAAGGGAAAGGTGGGCGAGAAGGAAAATGTGGTAAAGTCAATGGTATTTTTTTTTATATAGAGCTTTAGGTTTGACCATCTACTTCACATTTTTGTCAGAACATTTGCCGTTTTTTTTTATTTTTTAAAATTTTCTTTGGGTTTTTCCGTAATTTTTCCTTTTCTTGTTCTGAGACAGGTGTGGAATTCTTAATAACCTTTTCTTTATTTTCACTCACACACGCACATACATACATACATACACACACTGAGACACACACATGTGTGTGTGTTATTGCTCTAGATATCACTAATGGAAAAAAAAAAAAAAAAAAAAAGCATGTTTGTTTGTGAAACAAATTCTGAAATTGCATGTTTTTTCAACAAAATTTTTCAGTAAAACTTCATGAAACAATAATGTTGGGCATCTGTGTGTCCATCATTATTGATGAATATTTTCCAAAATTTTGATAACTTTGATTGTCTTTCAAACTGTAACCTTGTCCCTTATCGTCTGCAATAAAAATTTATGTTGGTATCAAAGGGAGCTCGTAATTCCTCCCTGAAAAAATATTTAAGAAGGAATTGATGCATAATGGAATCTTTAATATTTGATTGAAGGTATTTTATTCATATATATATAGATATATATATATATATATTTTTTTTTTTTTTCAAAGGAGAATAAAATGTGTCCACTGCTTAGGTACGGGTAAGAAATTATTGTGCGAATCACCTGCATGTAGCAGTTATAATTTCAAAATTAAAAAAATTAAATTTGTTTATTAATGCTAATTTCAAGAAGATTTTTGTAATTTGTCAGGAAGGAAAAAAAAAAAAAAAAAAAAAAATAATCAACACATAACAAAAGTTAGTGCGTATGCACCAACCTCAACATAATAATAATAATAATAATAATCTTTTCTATTATAGGCACAAGGCCAAGAATTTTGAGGAGGGGAATAATCGATTACATTGACTCCAGAAGGATGAAAGGCGAATTGACCTCAGTGGAATTTGAACTCAGAATGTAGCAGCAGACAAGGTAAGCATTTTGCCTGGTGTGCTAACAATTCTGCCAGCTCACTGCCTTAATAATAATAATAATAATCCTTTCTACTATAAGCACAAGGCCTGGAATTTGAGGGGGGAGGGGTGGAATCGATTTTATGAACCCCAGTGTTTCACTGGTCCTTAATTTATTGACCCTGAAAGGATGAAAGGTTAAGTCGACCACAGCAGAATTTGAACTCAGAAAGTAAAGACGGCCGAAATACTGCTAAACATTTTGCCTGGGATTCTAACGATTCTGCCATTTTGCCACCTTATTAATAAGAACAACAAGAACAACACCACCCACCCAAGCTTTTGTCAAACAGAGAATTTAAAGGTTAGTTTGACTTGTTAGAAATAGCTACTAACTCTCCCTTAAATCACACTCTAGAAGCAGGGGAAAAATGCAGGAACAGTTATAAGTGAAACAGCATGAATCTGTTTTCTTTTGAGGTTTAAAGACTGGAACGAAAGAACAAGAAAATCTTGTATTACAGAGGTGATATCAAGCCAGTGATATCATACCTTGTCATCACAGATGTATGTAGTTCGGGCGACCTCTAGAATTAAGCTTAAACCCTTAATTGTGGTTGCAGAACTGTAACGAGTTTTTTTTTTAAAAATCACCCTAGGAAACAGTGATAGAAATAACAGACCTGCATAATAATAATAATAATAATAGTTTCACTAAACAACCGGGTTTTTGAACAGAAACACAATATTGGAAGGTGGTAATAGATTTATATAACCTACATGTATCACGGTGAATATATTTAGCAGAAATATTGAGATATTGTGAAACTGTTACAGCTATCCTTGATGTATGAAATAATAACATTGTTGTCATTTATATACACATATAAAGTTATATGAATATATATTTATATTTACATAATTTAGTATGTGTGTGTCACAAAGCTTCGGTCTGCTCGGGGCTATAGAGGAAGACACGTACCCAAAGTGCCACGCAGTGGGACTGAACCCAAAACCATGTAGCTAGGAAGCAAGCTCCCTAACCACACAGCCATGCCCGCGCCTACTGTGTATGTATATATATATATATATATATGTACTTATTTATTTATTTATATATATATATATATATATACACACACAAGGGGTTGCTGAAAAGTTCCTGGTTTTGGGTGAAAGAAAATAGAAGGGGACCAGTTAATTATGATTTTATTTAACATATTACCCTTTTAGATTCGCTTATTACAGCGGTCCTTCAGTTTGTCTAAGCCCTGTAAAAGAACTAGGAAGGTTTGGCCTCTAAGCAGGCCTTTCACGATACCCTTAGAACCAGGAACTCTACAGCACCACCTCCTCATATATATATATATATATATATGCACATTTATTTATACACACACAAACATGCATCCATAGACACACAATATACAAATGGAAAATATTTATCCAACAACTTCCGTATTCGACACTCATTCATACTGTTTGATACTACCATATGTATACCAATTGTCAGTTCAGTGTTTGCTTTTCCCATGCTAGCATAGGGTAAGATGGACATGTATTACTGAGGTATTGTTTTACAGCCGGGTGCCCTTCCTGTCACTAAACTTTATCTGTTTTTGAAAAGATTTTTTTTTTTTATTCTGCATATCTTACAAAATTTTATTGATAGGCGATAGAAAGTCATGGATTGTCACTATCATCAGAAGTAAAGAACGTAAGTACTAAAGCTCACACATGTACTCTCTTTTACTGGTTTCAGTCAGTTGACTGCGGCCATGCTGGAGCACCGCCTTTAGTCAAGCAACTCGACCCCGGGACTTATTCTTTGTAAGCCCACTACTTATTCTATCGGTCTCTTTTGCCGAACGGCTAAGTGACGGGGACATAAACACACCAGCATCGGTTATCAAGCAATGCTAGGGGGCAAACACAGACACACAAACATACACGCACACACACACATATATATATATATATATACATATATATGACAGGCTTCTTTCAGTTTCCGTCTACCAAATCCACTCACAAGGCTTTGGTCGGCCCGAGGCTATAGTAGAAGACACTTGCCCAAGGTGTCACACAGTGGGACTGAACCCGGAACCATGTGGTTGGTTAGCAAGCTACTTACCACACAGCCACTCCTGCGCCTATCATTAAACATCACTTTTCTATGCTTGTATGGTTCAGACAGAATTCTACGAGTGGGTGCTCTTTCTGTTGCCAACCCTCGTCTGTTTCCAAACAAGGTGATATTCTCTCATAGCAAGACAATTTTTGCACAGAGGACTAGAAATGAACAACCTCGCTTGCATGACAGTGATGCTCGTTTACGACCATCAAGGCTTGTCTAGACAATAGAATACACACACGATGGGCTTCTTTCAGTTTCTGTTTACGAAATCTACTCACAAGGTCTTGGTCGGCCCGGGGTAATACTAGAATATATTTGCCCAAGGTACCACACAGTGAGACTGAACCCAAGACCACAGGGTTTGGAGACAAGTTTTTTATTTATACGGTCACGTCTACACACACACACACACATGACGCGATTCCATGCGGTTTTCATCTACCAGTTTTCCTCAAAAGTGACTGGTTGGCCAACCTGAGGCTACAACAGAGGACACTCATCTGAGGTGCCACGCAGTGAGATTGAACCCGAGATCACAGGATAGCCACGTCTGCATACACACACACACACACCTACACATATTTAACTTACAGTAATCTAAGTGATGTCCCTTGGATTGTCTGCAAACACGACTGTGCAAAAGTAAGGGCAGTGAATGCAAAAACATGGGTTGCGTCCCTTGAATTGTCAATGCATATTTTATGATAGCATAAAAACCGATGCTGGAAATGTCGCTAACATAACTATGTTGAGTGTTTGAGTATAAGCGTATATAACATAAACGAATATAGTGTATGCGTATATATATAATAATTATTTGAGGTAATATTAATCCTAACTTACAGGGAAAAAATTCAATTTAGAAATACTAAATCAAATTTCACAATATAATATATATATATAAAGTTAGAAAAAAACCCACCTTTTATCAATTCAAAATGAACAATTAAATTACACCTTCTAGAAAATTATATATTATAGAAATATTAAAATTAAAATAACAATAAAATACAAATGATTAAGTAAATTGCAAAAAAAAAATAATAAAAACGTATATAATTGGTAGAATAACATTTTTATTATATGTAATTTTCTAGATTGTGTAATTTAATTGTTCATTTTTGAATTGATAAAAGGTGTTTTTTTAAAACTTTATATATATATACACACACACACATACGTACGTGCATATACAAATATATATTTCCCCAGAATGAGAGCAGAAATTGGAATTTACGAGGTTCTCGTGAATTCAATTTTCTATTTTTCTTCTTTGTTATATACTCGATGGACACAGAGGAATTCCTGAGGTAGATTCAGTGGTATTTATATCAATACTACGGACAACCTCAGGTAGCCATAAACATCGAAAATGCTTTAATCGGCATACTACCAGGTGTATTCCCAAGTTTTAGATAACACACACACACACTCACTCTCTCTCTATATATATATATATATGACATGACCTGGGCCGAAACATATCTAAGTATATATATATGGGTGTACCTTCTCTGATATTCATATTTGATTGTACTTTATAATCTCTGAAGAGGCCTTGGGATATATTTGTAAGTGTCTCATTTATAACCACATATTAACCTATCACACCTGGCTAATATGAGCATAATGAGATACTCATATCTACATGGCTGAAACAGTTGTAAGATATAATTTATATTTATATTTATTCATACATATTGTACTTACTGTATCATATTACTCATTGATGTGCACTGTTTTGTTTGACCTTGATGTTCATATGTAGTTGGTTAATAAATTATGTGAATGGGTATTATCTGGTAGTTGATTATTGATTAAGGTGTATTCTTCCATTTTCTTATTTTGTATATATATATATATATATATATATATATATATATGCATGCATTGATGCAATGAACTCAAAATTCTATTCATGGTTCTTAAAATTAATCTTGTTAAAGATTAAAAATATTCTAGCTCATGTATGTGTGTGTGTGTGTGTGTGTGTATATATCTTGCATAAAATCACAATCAACATCTGAATACGTAAGAATAAATAAACATATATATATATACCCATGCCAGCATGGAAGATGGATGTTAAATGATGACTATATATATATATATCATCATCATCATCATTTAGCGTCCGCTAAATATATACATACAAAATTAATAGATAAACAAGCAATTGCCTTGTGAAACTTAATTAGAATAAATTAATACAATTCAATTAGTAGTAACTATGTTAAGAAATAAATAAAATTAAAATATGTTATCAAATTATTATTATTATTAACAAATATTAATTTATAACTTTTTATTTTTAATACTTTAAAAAAAACAATAAAATGCTATAATGTTAAAATTATAAATTTCAACATGATATTATTAATTTGTCTCCTCTGCTCTCATAACCAATTAATTAATTACTCAATTAATTATAGATAGTATTTTAAGGATCTTTTAACAGTGCTTTATATATTACATATTTGCGATTTATGAGAAAACTTTACCACCGGTATCATTTATAAACAGTTGTATTGTTGTCCCTGTTCTGTAGTGATAGCCACTAGTCTAAGCCAACAGAGCAGAGAAGGAGAAGAGGTAGCAGATGGCAAAGAACAGTAGGAGCTGGAAATAAAATATCTCAAAATGACCACCACCAAAGACTAGATATATTGAGCAGCAATTTAGTAAAAACATGGCAAGTAATTCATTAACAGAATTAGTAAGTATAGTAGGTGTGTATATGATATATGAATATATACATATTTATATACACACACTGACACATTATTTGTATCTCTCACTGTCTGTCTCATATATATATATATATATATATACACACACACACATAGATAAACACACATACTTCTGTGTGTGTCTGATTGATCCAGAAAACTATATTAAAAATCATTGAATAGGAAGACGGCAACAACTTGTTTCACATCCAAAATTTCTTTCAGAAACTCTTACACAAAATATTTTAGACCTTCTTCAAGTCACGAAACCACTCCATTTTGAACCACAGCCTTTCAAAATAACCATTACGGCTATCAGGAAATGAGAAATGATATGTAAAAATCCTGGATCAAAATGGACTGATTTTTGTGGCTTGATGAAGGTTGCAAAATAATTTCAGTAAATATTTTGTGAAGAAAATTTCCAATCTGAAACTAATTGTTACTTTTTCTGTTCTCAGATTTTTACGATATTATTCTGTATTGAAAATAATCTTCCCAGTGTATAAGGGTGGTCTTTACTTTTGACGTCCCCAACCCAGGATCACTATGTTTGTATATATGGGTGTATGTGTGTGTGTGTTGCTATCTCACATTAAAATAAACTATAGATTTATGTAATGTAGAAGCTTCAGACTCATATGTGAGTGTTTCTAACGAATCTTAATGTGTACGTTTTTCGAGCTATGGTTATTTTAGATAAAGTGTACAGGTATGCATTTCTATCTCCTTCCTTTCCTCCCTCTCTCACCCTCTTTATATATATATATATATTATACACATACACACACACTTATATATATATATACATATATATATATACCAAATAAGTTAGGGGTTGTGGATCCTGTTGGTATACTACCCAATTATTAACACACAAGTGTTTTTAATTGCAATGCAATAAACTTACTTATTGTATTAAATGGGTGAAGGTAAAGAAATATTTTACCATTAATTTGTATTACAAATAAGAAAATGGAGAAACACATTAGTTGGTTCATCAACTTTAGGATATTTGAATGTTGATTTATTTAATTAACAAAACTATAACCATAATAACATGGTTGTAGTTTTGTTAATTAAATAAGACAACATTCTAATATCCTAAAGTTGATGAACCAACTAATGTGTTTCTCCATTTTCTTATTTGTAATAAATATATATATATATATATATATATGACAACTTATTCTGCAACCACGTGTGCAGTGTGCATCCTGCATCCAAAGCGTGCACATCTGACAACTGTACATCATGACTATCAGCCTCACGCGAAACCCAGAGTTGTATGACCCTCTTTGTTTGATTGTTATTAAATTTTATATACATACATACACACATAGGAAATGTAGAACGGAACGGTAAAGGGGATGGAGTGGAATATCAAAGAACATAAAAAAAAACAAAAGTAAAAGTAACAAAAATCCTTCCATATAAAAAAAAAAAAATCTGGAATTTCACAACCACAGCCAAAATGTGAGATAACGCAATGACACATTATATTCTGCAGTAGAATTTTGGAGTTTTCTTGAAGAATATGTCTTTGGAAATCATTGAGGTAATTTAATCTTCATTTATTTATTTTTTTTTTAATCTTTTGTTCCCACTCATTATTTTTTTTTGATAATTAAAAAAAAAAAAAAAACCCCAACAAAAATCTTAATATCACTTTCATCATTCTTCTAGAGGAAAGTAACAACAGGAATTTGAGCAGATTGGAATGAAAATTGGTGTATGTGTGCGCACATGTGAATGTGTGGGAATGTGTGTGTGTGTGTAAAGAGTGTGTTTGGATGTGTGTAAAGAGTGTGCGTGCATATGAGCAATTGACGAAGAGCAGTTGGTCAGCTTTCTTGCAATCTGTGTTCGTCTGAAAATATACATGTTAGATATGTTACAGATCAAACTGTAGACATTTTCATACACAGTAGTCTTCAGTCAGACAACACCAATAAAATTCATAGACCCATAGCAATTAGTTTCTGTTGGTATTTTCTTGTTTTTTTTTTCATTCATTCTTTTATTTATTCTTTCCTTCTGTACTCCTTCTTCAGTGAAGCAGATGCAGTTCCAGTCTCCAGGTCGTTGCAGGACACCATTCCTGTCCTTAGTTGAATGCATCCTCAGCGGGAGGAACATATGAAAACCCCTCGAACACACCGTCTGCTTCTCGGACACTTGCACTAATCAACTTGTTGCCTTCAGCTGACTTCCCTACGGACCCTGCATAAATGAACAAAAACGAAAATACATGAAAGGGCTGAGATAAGAATATATTAGCCATAATGGAAGGAGGAATTTGTAATAATAATAATAATAATTAATAATAAATAATAATTAATGATAATAATAATAATAAATAATAATAATAATAATAATATATATAATAATAATAATATAATATATAATAATATATAATTAATAATATATAATTAATAATAATAATAATATATAATTATCAATAATAATATTAATAATTATATATTATTATTGATAATTATATATTCATCATCATCACGTTAAACGATGATGATGATGATGAATATATAATTATCTATAATAATATATATTTATCAATAATAATATATAATTATTAATAATATATAATTAATAATAATAATAATTATTAATAAATAATAATAAATACATAATAATAAATAAATAAATAATAATAATAATAAGAGCACTCAGTGAGTGCAAACCTCCACCAAGGCAACCCCAATGTACTCTCAACGATTAGCCAGAGATGACTTTTGGATGCCTCCAAGAACAAGTATTTTTAAAGAGAGATCCGAGGCTTGCCACTAAGAAGATTGCTCTCTATCACGCTGCTGTCATCTCAACATTACTGTATGGCTGTGAATGCTGGCCCTTACACTGCCATCATGTGAGGAAGCTGGAGTCATTTCACATCCATTGTCTCAAACGAATTCTACAAATTACTTTGAAAGATAAGTTCCCGCACAGAGAAAATCTCCAGTAAGTAGGAATTTCCAGCACTGAAGCCATCATCCAACACAGTCTTCTAAGACGGATCAGCCACAACATCGAGGTCCCTGATAATCGTCTCTTGCAAATGGTCTTCTTTGGAGAGCCCATCAACCAGTGTTCGGCCCCACACAGAGGACCCAAGGAGAGGCTCAGGGACCATCTTAAGCTTGTTCTCAACTCCTGTAACATTCAACCAGCACAACTTTGCTCGGAACTGGCAAACATGGCAAACCCTCTATGACGAAAGAGCCGCATACTGGTAACTTGTGAAACATGAGAAACTTGAGGAAAAGAGTTATCAACATCATCTCAGACTCACCAACAACATAACGGGCAACTTGCTTTGCCTCTGTCTTCAAGGACATACCATTCCAGGACTAGACCATTTCACATCTATCAACTCACAAAATTGTGGCCATGCTGGAGCACTACCTTTAGTTGAGCAAATCGATCCCAGGACTTATTCTTTGTGAGCCTAGTACTTATTCTATCGGTCTCTTTTGCCGAACCACTAAGTTACAGGTACGTAAACACACCAGCATCGGTTGTCAAGCGATGTTGGGGGGACAAACACATACACACATATATATAGATATATACATATATACAATAGGCAGCAGACTCACGGTTGTGGGATCGTGGTTTTGATTCCCAGACTGGGCATTGCGAGTGTTTATTGAGCGAAAACACCTAAAGCTCCACGAGCTCTGGCAGGGGGTGGTGGCGAAGCCTGCTGTACTCTCTTTCACCACAACTTTCTTCTGTTTCTGTTGTACCTGTATTTCAAAGGGTCAGCCTTGTCACACCCTGTGTCACGCTGAATCTCCCTGAGAACTACATTAAAGGTACACGTATCTGTGGAGTGCTCACTTCTAGTTCTATAGAGCTACCATCTCTCAGATTAAAGATGAAGGCCACAAGCAGAAATTCAGTGGTGGATCTTTGAATATCTGATGTAGATTGAGCTGTATATGCATGGAGATGGAGTTATTTAATTTAAGTTAAGTTAATTTTTTGGCTCAAAAAGCAAAAAGCAAGGCCATGTAGGGGGACATGGAGTTATGTACAGAGTGGTGTTCATGCAAAGAGTTCAGGCCATTTGTGGTCAAGGGAGACTTTGAACCGAGCGGTTGTCGGCATCTTCACTATCTTGTCCGGCAGCTTATTCCACGGATCCGCAACCCGGACGGAGAAAGCCCCAGATAACATTAAAAGAATCACGACTTACCAGGTATTGGTTCTTTTACAAATTCTGGGTCAAAATTCTTCAAATCCAATTGGCCGCTCTGAAATAAAAGACAATTTATTGATTAATTTTTTTGTATTCAAAGAAGAGGCTTTAAGTTACTCTATTTAAAAATATACAAACAACATATTAACGGAAAGTATACTAGCCATCTCAATATGGCTAACCACTAAGGGTGGGTGTTACTGTATCTTTTAGCCCCAGGAGATCATCGTCTCCAGCTGGCTTTAGGCACACTTTCTGTGCCCTTATGGAATTTGCAAAGGGAGGTCATCCCTCTGTCGTAAACCTAAGTGATACGCACGGACTGCAGTTTCTAGGTATTTGCCTGTCTTCGGCGTATGGCAGTCACCGGTTTACGATCTAAATAAATAACATTCTTTTTTGTATATTTTTTCTCTCATTTCTTTCAGTCATTTGACCGTGACCATGCTGGGGCACAACCTTGAAGGGTTTTGAGTCAAACAAATTGACCTCAGGACATTTTTTTAAAGCCTAGTAATTATTCTTTTGGTCTCTTTTGCCAGACTGCTAGATTACAAGACATAAACAAACCAACACTGGTTATCAAGCAAAGGTTTCTGATTAAAATGTCAATTAATACGCATTTCTTTACTACCCACAAGGGGCTAAATACAGAGAGGACAAACAAGGACAGACAAACGGACTAAGTTGATTATATCAACCCCAGTGCGTAACTGGTACTTATTTAATCGACCCCGAAAGGATGAAAGGCAAAGTCGACCTAGATGGAATTTGAACTCAGAACGTAGCTGTAAACGAAATACCTATTTCTTTACTACCCATAAGGGGCTAAATACAGAGAGGACAAACAAGGACAGACAAACAGATTAAGTTGATTATATCAACCCCAGTGCGTAACTGGTACTTATTTAATCGACCCCGAAAATATGAAAGGCAAAGTCGACCTCAGCGGAATTTGAACTCAGAATGTAGCGGCAGACAAAATACCGCTAAGCATTTCGCCCAGCGTGCTAACGATTCTGCCAGCTTGTCACCAGTTTATGTGCCACCCAGTTTCTGTCAACCAAACCCACTCACAAGGTTTTACTCAGCCCAAGGCTATAGTACAAGACATTTGCTTAAAATGCCACACTGGGATTGAACCTGGAACCATGTGGCTGGGGAAGCAAACTTCTTACCACACAGCCACGCCCATGCCCAAGTATCCGTGAACATTTGCAACAGCAACAAGAAAACAACTTACCACATTTGGGTTATAAGGTGGGTCTATACATTTTGAGTATAAGTCATTCCATTTGATATCAGCAAAAAAATTTTGGCTTTTGATTTCCTGGAAATCTTTTTTGGCGCCAAGCCTGTTTTCTTTCTCTTTTTGAAGTAACTGCAAAATATATTAAAAATATTTTATTTTAACTGTTAAATATATTAGAGCAATATGACTCTCCCCAGACACAACAAAAATTTGTTTCAACACACAAATTCACATAAAGAATCTTGCAAACCAAATACAAAAAAAATGAAAAGCAGAAAAAAAGAAAAAAAAATGACTGCTGTAATTAAGAATAAAAAGAAAATCTATCTATTGCATTTGTAAAATCAGTTTTAAATTTTGGCGCAAGGCCAGCAATTTCAGGGGGTCGGCAATGTAATTACATCGACCCCACCCCAGTATGCAACTGGTATTTATTTTATCGATCCCGAAAGGATGCAAAGTAAAGGCAACCTCGGTAGAATTTGAACTCAGAACGTTTTGCCTGGTGTGCAAACAATTCTGCTAACTTGCCACCTTAATGACAACAACAACAATAATATTGCTTTCAAATTTTGGCACAAGGCCAGCAATTTCAAGGGTTGGAGTAAGTTGAGTACATCAACCCCAGTGCTCAATGCTCAATCCAGGAAGGACGAAAGGCAAAGTTGACTTCAGTAGAATTTGAACTCAGAACATATGTGGTCTGATCAATAAGTATCCGGACTGTTGCCATAGAAACAAATCTAAAGACTGCAGTGTGAAGGATGAAAGGCAAAGTCGACCTCAGTGGAATTTGAACTCAGAATGTAGCGGCAGATGAAATACTGCTATGCATTTCGTCTGGTGTGCTAACGTTTCTGCCAGCTCACCGCCTTCTTACCACACCACACAGACACACTTGTGCCTATTAAAATATTAGGGTAAAATAAAATTAAAACAAAAGGGGTTTGAAACTCACTCCTTCTAATATAGATCTGGCTGACTGAGAGATATTGTTACGTATCCGTAGTGGCTGATGAAGAATGTTGTCGTACATCTCTGCTGTGTCTCGACTGTAAAAAGGTGGCTGTAAACGAGAGAAAAACAATCAGGTAAACAAACGAAGCTTTAGGGGTTAGGTAAACAAACAAACATGAAATAGGTAAAAACCATGCCTAATCAGACTGGAGTCTGGTGCAGCGCCTCAGCTTACCAGCCCTGGTTAAACTGTCCAACCCATGCCAGCATGGACAACAGATGTTAAGTGGTGATGGTGATGATAATGATGACTTTAAAATAAAAATTTTGTATCATTGGTCAACAAGCAGTTTTAGGGGAGTTAAAGAACAGATAAACTGATTAAGTTATTTCTCTACTGCCCACAAGGGGCTAAACACAGAAGGGACAAACAAGGACAGACAAACGGATTAAGTCGATTATATCGACCCCAGTGCGTAACTGGTAGTTATTTAATCGACCCCGAAAGGATGAAAGGCAAAGTTGACCTTGGCGGAATTTGAACTCACAACGTAACAGCAGACAAAATACCACTAAGCATTTCATCCGGTGTGCTAACGTTTCGGCCAGCTCACTGATTAAGTATTACAATATTGGTTTCAAGTTTTGGCATGGGTTGGACAGTTTGGCAGGGTTCAATGTGCTCAAGGACTTTACTATGCTTCAGTGACTGCTGTGGTATGGTTTCTACAGCTCCTACCCTTCCTAATTCCAAGTACGTCATGGAGCATACCAAGTGCTTTTTTTACACACCTTTGGCACTAGTAAGGAACTTAATGGCACCTGTGCCGGTGGCATGTGTAAAAAGGTTTGAGTGAGGTCACTGCCAGTACTGCCTGACTGGCCTTGTGCCGGTGGCACATAAAAAGCACCCACTACACTCTCGGAGTGGTTGGCATTAGGAAGGGCATCCAGCTGTTGAAACTCTGCCAGATCAAGATTGGAGCCTGGTGCAGCCATCTGGTTCGCCAGTCCTCAGTCAAATCGTCCAGCCCATGCCAGCATGGAAAGCGGACGTTAAACGATGATGATGAGGTTGCCATGCAGCTTGCAAGACCTATAATCCCTTAGGGGGTAGAATCAGCTTGACGCTAGGAAATGGTGGGGGGGGGAGCTAAAGTGTGAGAGAACATTGGGGGTGAATGGGGTAGCAAGCTGTCTCTGGTTGTACAGAAGCTCCATGGCTACTCACATTCAGAATGCATCTTACAAAAAATACCATCAAGAACTCTTACAGCAAAGTTACACAAGAATATAAATTATGGTTGAGCAGTTGTATACTGTCAACTTAACGTGACAGTCCCATAAAGGGAATCACACCACTGCTATTTAGCCCTAGGAAGCATCAACGCTTCCTGTCGGCCTTGACACATTTCCTGTGTCCTTATGTTTACAAGGGGGAGACAAGCACCCCCATCCAGCTAAGCCTGCAACCAGAGACTAGTTTCTGAGTATTTGCTCGTCATCAGTCTGGAGTACCATGGCCTGCTAGCTACAGATGCTTGTCTAGCTCTTGTAAACATAATAATTCCAGTGAAATAAATCCACTGATCACAAAAAAAATATTTCTAAATTATGGTTGTTATTTACCAATCCAAACAACATTTCGTAGAGAACAGCTCCTAAGCACCACCAGTCAACAGTTCTGTCATATGGTTGTTTCCGCAAGACCTCAGGAGCAAGGTACTGAAATGGAGCAGAGTAGAACATTAAAGTAGACAACACAAGCAAGGAGATTTGTAGAAGAGTTAATTTCAGTATAAATTCTTTGACAAGTTTCTGTTACATGATTTGGTTTGTGAACATCAATATGTGCATGTGAGAGTGTGTATCTATGTATATGTATCTCTGTGGGTCAAAACTGTGATGACTTTTGGTTGATAACTAATGAGGAGTGAGAGAGTCCATGTCCACCGTATATTTTCCCTTGTTTTCTTTGGCTGCCCTCCTGTACCACATTTTACTATCTGTCTCTCTCTTTATATATAGGTTGGGCAGTTTGACAGAAGCTCACCAGCTGAAGGGTTGTTCAGGGTCCACGTCTGTTTTGGCATGGTTTCTACGGCTGGATGCCCTTTCTAATGCCAGTATGTGTGTGTATGTATATATATATATACATATTATCATCATCATCATCGTTTAACGTCCGCTTTCCATGCTAGCATGGGTTGGACGGTTCAACTGGGGTCTGGGAAGCCCGAAGGCTGCACCAGGCCACTCATGTATTTATATTTATAACTTAACCTTATGAACTTTCTAAACTCTCTGACGAAGCCCAGAGGCACACCCAAGTACCTTAAACTTATCTACCATATACTTCAGTTCACTGAAGGGATGGAAGTAAAGTGGGGTACTATGACCTCTTGGCTGAAACAGCTGTAAGATACTATTCTGCCTCCTATGCTCTACGTTATATATTTTAATAATTACTGGTATTTTTATATATTATATACGTAACGCATAATTTGTTATACATGTACGTATATTGTTAAAATGATTATTTAAAAAAAATAAATATATAGACATAATATAATGTCTAAAAGTTGACGAATGCCACCTCTCGACCCCCCCCCCCAATTTTCTTATTGCTGTATAAATTAAAGGTAAAAACAACTTTTTACCCTCCCCCATTTATTATATTCAGTAGAGTAATTGCCATGCAATGAGAAAACACTTATGTATTAATAATTGGGTATTCTACTGCAGTATATTGGATAGACATTATCCCTTAGTTGGTTGGATTCACAGCCTCTAACTCTCTTAGAATTATATATATATATATATATATATATATATATATATATATATATATATATATATATATATATGTATATATGTATGTGTAATAATAATAAGAGGGAATATTATTCCAAACTTACAGGGAAAAATTAAATTTAGAAATACTAAATCAGATTTCAAAAATTATAATATATATATATAAATTAGAAAAAAACCCCACCTTTTATCAATTCAATAATGGAAAATTAAATTATACCATTTAGAAAAATTACATATTATAGAAAGATTAAATATAAGATAAAACATATAACGATGATTAAGTAATGTACAAAAAAGTAAATAAAACGTATATATTTGGCAGAATATATATATATATATATATATATATATATATATATATATATATATAGAGAGAGAGAGAGAGAGGAGAGAGAGAGAGTGTGTGGTGCAGATATAACTGTGTTGTTCAGAAGTTCACTTCTTAATCACATGGTTTTCAGTTCAGTCCTACTGCATAAGCACCTTAGGTAAGTGCCTTTTATTATAGCCCTGGGCATGGCATCTATGGTTGTAGCACACTGTAACATCTAAGAATAGCTGCTGCACCAGGCTATAGCAATGGCTCCACAGAACAACTACAGTGGCGGCAGTTGTATTACCATTAGGATTTCTAAAGGTTCTAAGACCTTGGATTGCAAAATCATCAATTGTTGAAACAGTTTCTCACCTCAGGAGTTCCACAAAACGTAGTGGTGGTTCCCATACCTTCAATTCCTTCCTTACATAAACCAAAATCTGTCAAAACAACATGACCCTGAAAAGAATGAAATGACATCCAGTAAAAAGGAAGAGTTTGTGCATGCATAACAGTGGCAGAGAACAATATAAACCCGTCATGGGCAAACTACAGGCTGCGGGGCTTTCTGAATGGCATATCTTATGAAAAACTAGCAGTATCGCCCGACGTTGCTTGGGTTTGTAAGGGAAATAACTATAAAGCATTTTTAGAGAGTTATAGCCAAAAAATGGGAAAAAAATGATGGTAAATTTTTTTTTTAGTTAAAAAGGTCGAGTTGCGTCCCCTAGACAGTCTGTGGTTTGTGTTTCTGATTCTCGACCCCATGTCGAATTTATCGATTTTTTTCAGAACTGGGGGAACTTTTCAAAATTGTCGCTGCGTTAGTTTTGAATTATGACATTGGGCTATGTGTGTGTCAAGTATCATCAGAATCGGTTGAAAGCCGTGGTCAGGGTGAGGGTACAACCTAACAGACACACAGAAACACACACAGACAAACTGCCGTTTATATATAGAGAGATAACCTTGAGTTTCTTTTAGTATCATAGCACATCTGATAATCAGCCAAATTTTATGTGGCCAGCTTCATGATAAAGGTTGCCCATGCTTGACATAACTGAGTGACTTTAATCAATCATAATAAATAGGACACTAAATAACATAGGATGTGGAGGCGCGTGGCTTAGTGGCTAGGGTGTCAGCACCATGATCGTAAGATTGTGGTTTCGATTCCTGGACCGGGCAACGTGTTGTGTTCTTGAGCAAAACACTTCATTTCACATTGCTCCAGTCCACTCAGCTGGCAAAAATGACTAACGCTACGATGGACTGGCGTCCCGTCCAGGTGGGGAACACATACGCCATTGAAACCGGGAAACCGGTCCCATGAGCCTGGCTAGGCTTTAAAAAGGCGCATTTATTTTATTTAAATAACATAGGAGACAAAAATATAATACTAATCATCATCATTTAACGTCTGTTTTCCATGCTGGCATGGGTTAGATGGTCTGACTGAAAACTGGTAGGATAGGGAGCTGCACCAGGTTCCAATCTGATTTGGCATGAATTCTACGGTTGGAATCCCTTCCTAACCCCAACAATTCCAAAAGTGTAGTAGGTACTTTTTACATTCCACCAGCATTGGTACCAGTTACATAACACCAGCATCAGCCACAACTATTATCTCACTTGGCCAGACAGGTTTTCTCAAGCATGGGATACTGTCAAAGGTCTCAGTCATGGGTCACTGCTTCCATGAGACCCAACGTTCAAAGGATGCTTTTTATATGCCACTAGCATGGGTGCCGGTTACACAACACTGGCTTTGGCCACAACTATGATTTCACTTGACAGGTCTGTTCAAGGGCTGCGAGCTGGCAGAAATGTTAGCACGTCGGGTGAAATGCTTATCGGTATTTTGTCTGCCGTTACATTCTGAGTTCAAATTCTGCCAAGGTCGACTTTGCCTTTCATCCTTTCTGGGTCGATAAATTAAGTACCAGTTACGCACTGAGGTCGGTATAATCGACTTAATCCGTTTGCCTGTCCTTGTTTGTCCTCTCTGTGTTTAGCCCCTTGTGGACAGTAAAGAAATAGGTCTGTTCAAGCATGGAATATTTGAAAGGAATTTGGTTTGGAAAATTATGAAATAATGTTTAGTTACCTGAGAATCCAATAAGATATTTTCAGGTTTGAGATCTCTGTAAAAATAGATCAGAATATTTACAGTATGGTAAATATTAATGCAAAAACAGAAATTATTATCAAATTAGAAATTGCAGAGGAAGTATTTGTGGGTGACCACTGACCATGCCTCCACTTAAAAATAATTTTTAAATAATTTTAAAATAATTTTAAAATAATTTTTAAATAATATTAAAATAATATTAAAATAATTTTTAAATAATATTAAAATAATTTTAAAATAATCTAAAAAATAATTTTAAAATAATTTTTAAATAATTTTTAAATAATATTAAAATAATTTTTAAATAATTTTTAAATAATATTAAAATAATTTTAAAATAATTTAAAAAATAATTTTTAAATAATATTAAAATAATTTTAAAATAATTTTTAAATAATTTAAAAATAATTTTAAAATAATTTAAAAAAGAGAAAGTCACAGACCTGTAGATGATATTTAAGGAGTGAAGATATCCTAGAGCACTGGCCATTTCTGCAGCGTAGAACTGAGCTCTCGGTTCAGGGAAGAAGCGTTCTCGTTGTAAATGGAAAAAGAGCTGCACAAGTAAAGAGACAACGACATTAGTATTAATGGCAAAACATAAACATTCAGACATAAAAATGCATACATATGGACAAATACTGGGGTTAACTTTCAAAGTCCCGACAAGTAGGCTAGTGGTTTGTGTGCTGCGCACACAATTACTCGACTGGCTTCTGTGCCGGTGGCACATAAAAAGCACCATCTGAACGTGGCCGATGCCAGCGCCGCCTTGACTGGCTTCCGTGCCGGTGGCATGTAAAAAGCACCAACCGATTGTGGCCGATGCCAGACTCCCCTGGCACCTGTGCCGGTGGCACATAAAAAGCACCATCTGAACGTGGCCGATGCCAGCGCCGCCTTGACTGGCTTCCGTGCCGGTGGTATGTAAAAAGCACCAACCGATCATGGCCGATGCCAGACTCCCCTGGCACCTGTGCCGGTGGCACATAAAAAGCACCATCTGAACGTGGCCGATGCCAGCGCCGCCTTGACTGGCTTCCGTGCCGGTGGCATGTAAAAAGCACCAACCGATCGTGGCCGATGCCAGACTCCCCTGGCACCTGTGCCGGTGGCATGTAAAAAGCACCCACTACACTCACGGAATGGTTGGCGTTAGGAAGGGGCATCCAGCTGTAGAAACACTGCCAGATCAGACAGGAGCCTGGTGCAGCCCCTGGCTTCCCAGACCCCGGTCGAACTGTCCAACCCGTGCTAGCACGGAAAACGGATGTTAAACGATGATGATGATGATGGGTTCAATTCCCAGATCAGTTCTTGAGCAAAACACTTCATTCCCTATTGGTTCAGTCCACTTGGCTGTAAATGGGTAACTCTGTGATGGACCAACTTTCTGAGGAGAAATGTTGGACTGCTCACCTAGTCAGTGAGGGGACATCATTTGAAAGCTAAAAATGATGTCAAGTGCATTGTGACAAGTGATGTATAACAACACCTGACAGTCTGATTGATTACATGACAGCACCCTTTCTAGCCGTGAATAACCTTCAAGGTCCTTACAAATACTTGACTCCAGGTCTAGGAAACAATCTGAAAGATTACTCTTTCTAGTACTGCTTGAACATCCCTTAAAAACCCCACAAATACTGAACCTAGATAGAGGATATGGCCATAGAAAATCTACTTCAATGAACTTCATCTGACCCATGGAAGAATGATCGACATCATCATTTCGTCAAAGATATTGCTTTCAAATATTGGCACAAGGCCAGCAATTTTGGGGGAGGAAGTAAATCAATTACATCAGCCCCAGTGCTCAACTAGTACTTATTTAATTGACCCTGAAAGACTAAAAGGCAAAGTCTGTCTTGAAGGAATTCAAACTCAGAGGGGACAAACAAGGATAGACAAATGGATTAAGTTGATTATATCGACCCCAGTGCATAACCGGTACTTATTTAATCGACCCCAGTGCATAACTGGTACTTATTTAATCGACCCCAGTACGTAACTGGTACTTATTTAATTGACCCCGATAGCATGAAAGACAAAGTCGACCTCGGCGGAATTTGAACTCAGAATGTAGCGGTAGACAAAATACCGTTAAGCATTATCACCTGGCGTGCTAACGATTCTGAATGTGTGTACCATTGTCTGGACAAGGTTGATCCCAGCGTTAATTTGAACTTAGAATGCAAAGACAGATGCTGCTAAGCATTTCGGCTGGTGTGCTAATGATTCTGCCAGCTCACTAAAAGGTATCAAAGGTAGTAAAGGCGGCGAGTTGGCAGAATCGTTAGCACACCAGGCGAAATGCTTAGCCGTATTTCTTCTGCCGTTACATTCTGAGTTCAAATTCCGCTGAGGTCGACTTTGCCTTTCATCCTTTCGGGGTTGATTAAATAAGTACCAGTTACGCACTGGGGTCAATATAATCGACTTAATCTGTTTGTCTGTCCTTGCTTGTCCTATCTGTATTTAGCCCCTTGTGGATAGTAAAGAAATAGGTATTTCATCTGCCGCTACGTTCTGAGTTCAAATTCTGCTGAGGTCGACTTTGCCTTTCATCCTTTCGAGTTGGTTAATTTAAGTACCAGTTACGCACTGGGGTCAATATAATCGACTTAATCCCTTTGTCTGTCTTTGTTTGTCCTCTCTGTGTTTAGCCCCTTGTGGGTAGTTAAGAAATAGGCATTAATTGACATTTTAATCAGAAACCTTTTCGTATTGTTTTTAAGAAAGCAGCATTACCTCTCCACCATTGACATAGTCCAGTACAAAGTAAAGCTTGTCCGGCGTTTGGAAAGAATAATGGAGCCCCACAAGGAAAGGGTGTTTGACGTTCTGTACAAGAACATTTCTCTCTGACATGATATGTCGTACTTCGTTCCGCTTCATCACAGCCTTCTTCTGTAGTACTTTGATGGCATAGATTTTTCCTTCTGTTCTATGGCGTGCCAGGAGCACCTGCAAAATAAACAATTAAAAAATGCATGAATAATAATAATAATAATAAAAACAGTATTGTTTAATTGAGTAATGATAATAATGGCAGGTTTGGTAGCCTTCAACTAACACTATCTCCTCCGAGACCCTGAGGTGCAAGTTGACCAAAATTGAGAGTATGATAGAAGAAGGCTTGCTCTTCCTTCCGTAGAAGAAAAAATTAAAATCAGACCATGTTAACACCAAAAATGATTTACATCAAATTTACGATTTTTTTTGACTGCTGTGTCACCATTTTTCGGTGTATTTCAACCAGAAAAATGTTCACTTAAAGAGAATAACAAGCTACATGATGCAAAATTTTTACTTTTCAAAAATTTCAATTATAAAGGGTCGAAACAAACCCAAGCAATGCCAGGCGATACTGCTAGTTCATATATAAAAATAAGTATTTCTACACACACACTGTGCAGCAAAGTCTGAAAGGAAGCCTCAAGGCCAATTCCTTTTCCAACCATCAGGAGGAAAACAACCGAAGGTTGAGAACAGTGGTGAAAAGTCATCAATGACCATGGATCCATGAGTAAGGGGCTTAAGAGGCCAAAAGAAATATAAAGCATAGTATTTACTCTTTAGCATGCTGTAGACTTAGCATATTTCCGTATGAGTTTTCTCCCCTGTCAATGTTACACAATGTGGCTGCAGCAACAGGGGAGAAAACTCATACGGTGCCATGCTGCACCTAAGCGTGCTAAAGATAAATCAATGTGGAAGCATAATAAACGTAAAGCAGAAATCGTTGTAAAGGCAAATTAGAAATAAAATCTTAGAAAGTCTGAGACAGAAGAATAAAAGAATAGAGATTTTGAGATGAGAAACATTTAAAATAGAAACATAGCAATGAAAAATTTCAGCAAAATACTTGTGTATAAACTAAGAATTACCTTTCCAAAACTACCTTTGCCAATAACTTTCAAAAATTCAAAATCACTCGGTCTGACACTGTGGAAATAAATATATATAAAATTGTTATTAAGATATTATTAAAATAGCAAGAAAAATTAATCAATTAGTTACACAACTAATTAGCATTTCAAAACAGCTAGTATAGGCATTTTAGTTTATCTTGGGAGGGTCACTATGCTAATAATTAACACATGCACTGGCTCTCTTTCACTTCTTTCATTATTGTTATTATCAGATAATTTGTTAATATTAACCAATTAACTAATCGATTGATTGATTAATCATTCTATCGACCAACCAATCAATCACTCAGCATTTGTCAGTTCTTTTAGCACCATTCACAACCTCCTCAATGTCATGCCTTCTCTACTCCAGGTCTGGCCAAATGATTAATGAAACAATCAAGTAATGATACTCCAAAGACCATCTGGACTACCGACCTCATGATTACCAGTGAAATATACTGGTCAAATGGAAGAGGTAGACCCAGGAAGACATGGGATGAGGTAGTGGAGTATGGTCTTCAGATGTTGAATCTCATGGAGGTGATGACAAGTGACCGGGACCTTTAGTGATTTATGTGCTTGAGAAGACATGTCAAGCTAATATGAAATGGTAGTCATAGTCAGTTTCATGTACAAGGCACCCAGTACATCCTGTGGAGTGGTTGGTGCTAGGAAAGGCATCAAGCTGTAGAAACCTAACTAAAACAAATTGAAGCAATGCAGCTCTCTCGCTTACCAGTCCTGGCCAAACTGTCTTACCCATGTTGGTGCAGGAGCTTGTTTAGCCCTGCTGAACTGAGATTCAAAAGCAAATCTCCACACTTGTTGACTTGAGTCAGCATTCACCCGGGGTGGATTGAGCTGGCTTCATTCATCCTCAATGCTGCATCTCTCACAAATGCTGAGACCAGGCCTGGCGATTTGAGGCTAACGACCGCGTGATCTCCAACTACTCCTTATTCCAGCGGCGAACGCCGTAGATATGGGGGCCTAGGTTGGGTTCCAGATCAGCCTTGACTGTCATCAGCCAGGTTTTTCATTGTCCACCACATCACTTTCGCCAACTCTGAAGGCAAGCTGGGGCAATTGCTTCGTAGATGAATTCTCCTGGCTGACGACAGAGGGCATGACCCAGCCAACACAGACGTCTTGTTAGGATGACTTGTCGGAGGGAGGTGATTTTGCACTGGTGTCGCACCGAATTGTTGGAGACAAAGTGATGCCATCGGACACAAAGGATGCGGCGTAGACAGAGGTGATCGAAGGATTCTAGTCGCTTAATATCTTCCACCCTCATCGGCCATGAGTCATGGCCACACTTGTTGCTTGTCAGACGACTGTCCAATTCCTTTCTCTTTAATCTCCCGGGAGATAAAACACAATGGAATCAGACAGTCGTATGACAAGCAACAAGTGTGGAGATTTGGTTTTGAATCTCAGTTCGGCAGGGCTAAGCGAGCTCCTTGCACCAACATGAAAAATTAGACGCTAAGTGATAATGATGACAGTGATCAAATGACTATGTAGACATAAGTTAAAGATGCTGGACAACTGACCAAGTGGTAATCATTTAAAAATTTCAGAATGTACCATAAATCATTACAATACCTACCTTGGCTTCTCACTGGGACCAAGATTCACTGGATTACTATCTTTACCATTCTGAAAGGATAACAACAAATGTCAATAGATAAGATGGCCAAAGAATTGAAACTGACCATGTTTGGCCAAAATATTCTTCCTGCTTTATATTCAATCTGGCCAGGTCCTACCTATCACACTTACCCTACACTGTCAGTGTAAAAATAAACAATCACACCTTCAAAATCTTGAAGCTATGAGGTAATACTTGATCAATTCAAAACAATGTGAATAAATAAGCATTACATTTGATAGTGTAAAATGAATGTTAGAGGGGTTAACCCCTTCCTCAGCAACTATTTTTGGAGAAAGCGTTTCGTTTTCAGACGAATTATTTTTCAACAGACAATTTCCAAGAAATATTAACCTTACTTGGAAACAGATGAGGGTTGATGACATGTGTGTGGTATGTGTGTGTATGTGTATCTCTATGTGGTGTGAGTGTGGCAGGAAGGGCAGATGCTTTATGGAATCTGGCCTTAAAACAACTGCCTCGACAAATTCCATCCAATCCATTACAGCATAGAAAAGTGGATGATTAAAACAATGATGATGATGGTAATGATCAATCTATCTTATTTCTTTACTGCCCACAAGGGGCTACACACAGAGGGGACAAACAAGGACAGACAAACGGATTAGGTCAATTATATTGACTCCAGTGCATAACTGGTACTTATTTAATCGACCCTGAAAGGATGAAAGGCAAAGTCGACCTTGGCGGAATTTGAACTCAGAATGTTACGGCAGATGAAATACCGCTAAGCATTTTGCCTGATGTGCTAATGTTTCTGCCAGCCTTATGATCAATCTATCTACATACATAATGGGTTTAATACAATATCCGCCTATAAAATTCACTCATAAAACATCAGTCAACTCACAACAACAGTAAAAAAACACTCGCCCCCCAAGCTGCTGTGCAGTGGGATTGAACCCAAGATTACATGGTTGTGAAGTGAATTTCTTAACCACACACAAATATTTAATACAGGTTTTTTTTCTCCCCACCCCCATTTTTTTGGCATAAAACCAGCACTTTTAACGGAGGGGGCCCGAGTTGATTACATTGACCTAAGTGTTCAACAGGTACTTCTTTTATTGACCCTGGAAAGATGAAAGGCAAAAGTTGACCTCAGTGGAATCTGAACTTGACCATAAAAACTGGATGAAATGCTGCTAAGCATTTTGCCCAACATGTTAACCATTCTGCCGGCTTCCCATTAAATTATAAATGTTAACATAGAAGGTTGGTTTTACAGTATTTATAAGAGAAGATAATCTACTCTGAAATTAGGTCACAATTTTCAGAATGTAACATTTTATCATTGAAGTCAGACATGTAAACACTTATACTTGAAGCTGTTAATGTTGAATTACAAAAAGATTAAGTATCATTATTATTATTATTATTATTATAGGTTTGTTTTATTTACTTCAAAGTAAGTCAATGATTAAAAATAAATACAGAACTTTTTAAGTGCACAGATGCAGGAATGACACCTTGGGCAAGTGTCTTCCACTATAGCCCAGTACCGGCCAAAGCTTTGAGAGTAGATTTGGTAGATGGAAACTAAAAGAAGCCCATCGAGTATCATCATCATCGTTTAACGTCCGTTTTCTGCGCTAGCACAGGTTGGACGGTTCGACTGGGGTCTGGGAAGCCAGGGGCAGCACCAGGCTCCAGTCTGATCTGGCAGTGTTTCCACAGCTGGATGCCCTTCCTAACGCCAACCACTCCACGAGTGTAGTGGGTGCTTTTTACGTGCCACCTGCACAGGTGCCAGTGGGGGTCTGGCATCGGCCACAATCGGTTGGTGCTTTTAACGTGCCACGGGCACAGAAGCCAGCCAAGGCGGCGCTATATATATATTTATATATATATATATAATGGTGTCATTGAGACCCAAAGGTGTCAGGTAATGCTGAATAAGTGCTATAGACAGACCATAGTTAAGTTCCAGATTCGGTAATATTGCGAATACGGGATTCAACATTGGTTCTATGTCAGCAGGTGTATATAAGAAGTTTTTTGCGTAATAACATAAAAAACCAAGGCTGTATAGATACGAGACTTAATTTTTCCTCTCAAACCGTCTCCGATGAAGGGATATTATTAATTAATATCCTAGAAACAGCTGTAAGACCTATATATAAATGCTCTAATATCTATCTATACAGCCTTGGTTTTTTATCTTATTACGCAAAAAAATTCTTATATATATATATATATATATATATATATCATCATCATCATCGTTTAATGTCCGCTTTCCATGCTAGCATGGGTTGGACGATTTGACTGAGGACTGGCAAACCAGATGGCTGCACCAGGCTCCAATCTTGATCTGGCAGAGTTTCTACAGCTGGATGCTCTTCCCAATGCCAACCACTCCGAGAGTGTAGTGGGTGCTTTTATGTGCCACTGGCATGAGGGTCAGTCAAGCGGTTACTGGCAACGGCTACGCTCAAATGGTGTTTTTTATGTGCCACCTGCACAGGAGCCAATCCAATATACATATATATATGGAGGTGGATGGTGTTAGGAGGGCATCCAGCCGTAAAAACCCTGCCAAAACAGACAGTGAAGCCTAGTGCAGTCTTCTGGCTTGCCAGCTTCGGTCAAACCGTCCACCCCACGTTAGTATGGAAAACGGATGTTGAATAATGATGATGATGATGATGATTATATGCATGAGCATGTCTATGTGTGTCTGTTTGTCCCCGCCACCAACACAACACTTGACAACTGGTGCTGGGTTTCTTCACATTCCTGTAACTTAGCAGTTCAGCAAAAGAGTCCAATAGAAAGTACCAGGCTTTGAAAAAAAAAATATAAATAAATTCTGGGGTTGATTTTTTTTTGTTGTTGACAAAAACCCCTTCAAGGCAGTGCCCCAGCATGGTCACGGCCAAACGACTAAACAGGAAGATAAAAGAGGTATAGACAAAGTCTGGTAAACATAAAAATAAAAATCCCTCCAAAAACTAACAAAACAAAACAGACTGATATGTGTGTGTGTGTGTGTATTCATGTAACGGGAATGAATAATCTCGAGTAAATCCCATGAAGTAGTGTAATCCGATAATCTGATAATCTATACATACTTACAGCCTTGAAACAGATACAGCAACTTTCTAAACAAGTTTCAGCCTACTTCTTTATAAAAATACGTATCTACAAAGCTGCATTGTAAACACCAAACGAAGGAAGACAACAACAAGCTAAACTATAACGAGAAACACTAAACAAAGAAGACAAATGAGTTAGCTTAATGAGAATCCTGATGAGACAGCATAATTAACATAATACCATTTATAGATACAGTAATTTGACTCAACACAAATATTTATTGGAAAACTGACATCACTCTTTCTTTTTCTCTCTGGCTGTGCGGTAAGAAACTTGCTTCCCACCCACATGGTTCTGGGTTCAGTCCCACAGAGTTTATTAACCCTTTCATTACTGTATTTATCTTGAGATGCTCTGTGTTTCTTTCAATTACTTTAAATATAACAAAGAATTTAGTAGAATAACTTGGTTATCATTCAGCTAGTGTTAGGAAAATAAATTGTGACTAAGTTTTGTTGGAAGATTTTAATTCATAACTTATGAAAACAAGACATTTGTACTACAGAGCCAGAGCCGGTTTCAGCCGGGTTGGTAACGAAAGGGTTAAACCAGATTTTGGACAGCCTTCCCTGTTATCAACCTTCACCTGCTTCCAAGGAAGACAATATTTTCCCATTGAGGCAAGTGAAATTGAAATCAAACTCGGTGACTGGTATCCGTTGCTAGTGGAGCGCTAAGAGTACCATACGAGTGAGATTGTTGCCTGAGCAACAAGCTGGCCTTCGTGCCGATGGCACGTTAAAAACACCATTCAAGAGTGATCGTTACCTGCATCACCTTATTAGCACTTGTGCTGGTGGCATGTGAAGAAAACATACGAGCGAGGTCATTGCCAGTGCCGCTGGACTGGCTCCTGTGCAGGTGGCACATAAAAAGCACCATTTGAGACTGGCCGTTGCCAGTACCACCAGACTGGCCCTTGTGCTGGTGGCACGTAAAAACACCCTCTATACTCTCGGAGTGGTTGGCATTAGGAAGGGCATCCAACTGTAGAAACTCTGCCAGATCAGATTGGAGTCTGGTTCGCCAGACCTCAGTCAAATCGTCCAACCCATGCTAGCATGGAAAGCGGATGTTAAACGATGATGATGACATAAGGTGGTGAGCTAGCAGAATCATTAGCATATTGGGAGAAATGGTTAGTGACCTTTCTTCTGTCTTTACATCTTGAATTCAGATCCCACTGAGGTTGACTTTGCCTTCCATATTTTCAGGGTCGATAGAATAAGTACCAGTTGAACACTGGGGTCAATGTAATAAACTTACTCTCTCTCCGAAATTGCTGGCTTTGTGCCAAAATTTGAAACCAATATTTCCCTATATATATATATATATATATATATATGTGTGTGTGTGTGTGTGTGTGTGTGTTTGTCCCCCCACAACATCACTTGACAACCAATGCTGATGTGTTTACGTCCCTGTAACTTAGCGGTTCGGCAAAAGGGATCCGATAGAATAAGTACTAGGCTTACAAAGAATAGGACCTGGGGGCGATTTTCTCGACTAAAGGCAGTGCTCCAGCATGGCCACAGTCAAATGACTGAAACAAGTAAAAGAGTAAAGAGAGGGTGTATGTTCTTGTGTTTGTCCTCACCACTGCTGCTTAATTACCAACAGAATAAGTACCAGATGTAAAAAAAAAAAAAAAAAATACTGCAATTGATTTGTTCAACTAAACCCCTTAAGGTGGTGCCCCAGCATGGCCATAGTTCAATGACTGAAACAAGTAAAAGATTAAAAGATAAAAGATACAATATTTACCATGATAGGATCGGAATCGTAAAAATTCTCAGTATCAACAGTTTCTTGAGCATTTCTGGAATTGTCCAGTGATAGAAAAGCCCGGACGTCTGGGCTGGAGGTGAAAAAAAAGAAAAACAACAATATACTGTTAAGTGGTAAACAAATGGAAGTAACGATGAACAATAACATTTTACTAAGAGCACTTTTTGGTGAGGAGAATGAATATGAATATATTGTTATATGTACCCCAGGGTATCATTTTTTTTTTTTTTGGAAGCACTCCGTCGGTTATGACGATGAGGGTTCCGGTTGATCCGAATCAACGGAACAGCCTGCTCATGAAATTGACGTGTAAGTGGCTGAGCACTCCAAAGACACGTGCACCCTTAACGTAGTTCTCGGGGATATTCAGCGTGACACAGAGAGTGAAAAGGCCGGCCCCTTGAAATACAGGTACAACAGAAACAGGAAGTAAGAGTGAGAGAAAGTTGTGGTGAAAGAGTACAGCAGGGATCACCACCATCCCCTGCCAGAGCCTCGTAGAGCTTTTAGGTGTTTTCGCTCAATAAACACTCACAACGCCCGGTCTGGGAATCGAAACCGCGATCCTATGACCGCGAGTCCACTGCCCTAACCACTGGGCCATTGCGCCTCCACCCCAGGGTATCATAATTCATTGGTGTGTAAAGAGCGATATACATAAAGTGAAGTGTTTGGTTTACCTACATTTAACAAAAAATCAAAAGCTATTGAAATTATATGGAGGGTTAAACCAAATCACAGTATGATTTTTTTTTGGAGATTTTGGTTATTAAAACTACATGGAAGGTTGAACCAAATTGCGGTATGGTTTTAGGAGATTTTGGTTACATTAGCTGTTCCAGATTAAACCAGATAGATAGTTTGGAATATTTCCTGTGGGGAAATGTTTCTGCATTAGATTTAAGAAATTCTTGGGGATACTAGATTTCACATTATATGGTGTGTTAAACCACAATATGTTTTCCCATGGGAGTGGGAATCTTATTAGTTATTCCAGATTGGAAGTATACCTATTGAAACCCCAAATTCTTCATTGCTTTGATCAAGTAGATCCATTTCACTGTCCTTTGTTTGGGAAGAATCTAAAATCCTTTCTCCCAATATTATTCAATATTGGAAATAAACTTATTTTCTCTAATCCATTATTCTCCAATGCTTTGTTTAGGTGGTTAACATCTCCATTGAATGTTCTTTTGTCTGAGGAAATGTTAATGATCTTTTGATCAATGTAGTTGATAAGGTCCTTAAAAATGATAGAGTGGGGATGAGGGTCAAAATCTTGTTGATGTAAACGAGCTTTTTATTTTATTTTCCTTGTGTGTTTTTTTTCTGGTGGAGGCCTGTTGAGATAGATATAAGGTAATCTTCAGAAAGTTAACTGTCATTATGTTTGTAGCTGTGACAAGTCTTAATTCTTTAAAAGTACTAAGTCTTTCCTTACTGTAGGCTATATACTTATGTTGTTAAAAATAGCTGAACCCATCATCTCTGTAGAGGCCTATGCCTAAAATGTTAAATCTCAAGTTGAACCTAAAAAGGATAATACAACCAGATTGCAGACCTCTGAAATGTAATTACCTTTGTTTTAATTATTAAAATGATGAAGAATTTTATAAAATAAACTCATTTTGAAGTTGGTGATTGGAACAAATTAAAATGAAATTTGAATGTATGAGTTTTATAATATATAGGTAGGATAAGATAAAAGGATTTCTGAAATACACTTTTCTTAATAATAATAATAATAACAATGTTAACTTACTGAAGAGAAAGTTTTGGGTGTGTCACTAATTTCTGTATGAAATCATCCAAGCCATCCCTTCGCTGCCGTATGAAATCAGGATCTAAATTTCCAAAGATTTTTTTTCCTGGTAATTTTAAATTGGCATCCGGGTGTACCTTTTTCACCTAGGGAGAAAAAAAATAATATTAATAATAATAATAATACCCTAGGAGTTAGGAAAGGTACTCAACAAGAAATGGAAACAAAATTGGAAGAAAAAGAAAAAAACATGATAATATATGGAAATAAAGATAACGCAATGTGGTAGAAATAATTCCTATAATAATTGGTGCATTTGGCATAGTTAAAAGACATACAATTGTGTAACCAAAACACCAGGTGTTACAAATATATATCACCGTGATCGACCAGACTATCAGATGTTGCTACACATCGCTGGTCACAATGCGCTTTGCATTGTTTTAGCCTTCAAATGACGCCACCCCGCTGGCTAAGCGAGCAGGCCAACAAGAAAGTGTGAGAGAAAAGTTGTGGCGAAAGAGTACAGCAGGGACTGCCACCAACCCCTGCTGGAGCCTCGTGGAGCTTCAGGTGTTTTCGCTCAATAAACACACACAACGCCCGGTCTGGGAATCGAAACCGCGATCCTGTGACCGCGAGTCCGCTGCCCTAACCACTCGGCCATAACAGACAGAAAATAGTGCTGCTTGGCTTTGCACACATCCTACGTAAAGCGCTTTCAATACAGTAAAAATAACACCACCAAAATAAACCACAGTCCATACCCCAGACACAAAGAGCTGC
>NC_043019.1:14314676-14339676 GCF_006345805.1 Octopus sinensis | reverse complement strand
CTGGGAACTGAAACCATGATCTTGCATTCATGAGTGCAACACCCTAACCACTGAGCCATGCACTTTCACTAAAAGCCTAAAAAAAAAAAAACTAAAAAAAGATAAAGAGCAAGAACCTAATTTTTTTTTTTGTGTTAATGTATTTGAGTTGTTGAAAATGATGAGGTTGTTGGGTGCTATTTTCTCACTGAAGCATGTCCTCAAGGTCTTTCATCTCTACTCACATTTCTCTCTCTCACTCCATCTCCACCTCTCTAACTAACTAAAGTGTAATGGATGAATAAACAGGTGAATATATATTATATATATATATATATATATATATATATATATATACATGACAGGCTTCTTTCAGTTTCCATCTACAAGATCCACTCACAACACTTTAGTCACACCAGGGCTATAGCAGAAGACACTTGCTGAAGGTGCTGTTGCTGTTGAGCAAACGGTCTTCGTCCCAGAGCTCGCAAGATGGGAGAAGTCCGAAACGTGGTCCTTTGCTATTTGTAAGACCCGCAGAAGAGAAAGCAGGTCAACCCCCGACGCCGACAGCATCGACGGGTGGATGAATGCGCATCCAAGCTCAGCGGTTGCATAGGAAGTCGGGGACAAGAAACAGGAAGAAAGAGTGAGAGAAAGTCGGGGCGAAAGAGTACAACAGGGGTCGCCACCACCCCCTGCTGGAACCTCGTGGAGCTTTAGGTGTTTTCGCTCAATAAACACACACAACACCCGGTCTGGGAATCAAAACCACGATCCTCCGACTGCGAGTCTGCTGCCCTAACCACTGGGCCTTTGTGCCTCCACTGCTGAAGGTGCCATGCAGTGAAATAGAACACAAGACCTTAGAGTTGCAAATTGAGCTTATTAACCACACAGCCATTGCCTGTACAATATTCTCTTATATAATAACTACAATACTCCATTACTCTTTACTCTTTTACTTGTTTCAGTCCTTTGACTGCGGCCATGCTGGAGCAGCGCCTTTAGTCGAGCGACTCGACCCCGGGACTTATTCTTTTTTTGTAAGCCCAGTACTTATGCTATCGGTCTCTTTTGCCGAACCGCTAAGTAACGGGGACATAAACACACCAGCATCGGTTGTCAAGCAATGCTAGGGGGACAAACACAGACACACAAACAAACACACATACATATATATACACATATATACGACAGGCTTCTTTCAGTTTCCGTCTACCAAATCCACTCACAAGGCATTGGTCGGTCCGGGGCTATAGCAGAAGACACTTGCCCAAGATGCCACGCAGTGGGACTGAACCCGGAACCATGTGGTTGGTTAGCAAGCTACTTACCACACAGCCACTCCTGCGCCTATTATAATATAATAATTACAATATCGTCATATTATATCTTCAGTGTTCCACTCTTCCTATTGTTACTAGCTTCCTCATATTACCAGAGAGAATTCATCATCTTCCTGTAGGTTATTTACATAGAACCAAAGGTCTCAGTTGACAGTACAATAAACTACAAGTCTGTCTCATTCTCCCCAACCTTCCACTCTCTCTCTCTCTCTCTCTCTCTTACCTGTAATTAGCAGTGTTCACCACCAAAATAATACCAAAAGGTTCCCCCACCGGCATTGACAAAGAACTGAAAGAGACACTCACCATTTCATTGTATGAGAAATCATAGAAATTCTGTATAAATTATTTGTAGGAGTGGCTGTGTGGTAAGTAGCTTGTTTACCAACCACATGGTTCTGGGTTCATTCTCACTGCGTGGCACCTTGGGCAAGTGTCTTTTACTATAGCCTTGTGAGTGGATTTGGTAGAAGGAAACTGAAAGAAGCCCGTCGTATATATGTATATATATATGTATATGTAAATGTATGTGTGTGTATATGTTTGTGTGTTTGCCCCCCCCCTCCCAGCATCGCTTGACAACCAATGCTGGTGTGTTTACGTCCCCGTAACTTAGCGGTTCGGCAAAAATGACCGATAGAATAAGTACTAGGCTTACAAAGAATAAGTCCTGGGGTTGATGTGCTCGACTAAAGGTGGTGCTCCAGCATGGCCACAGTCAAATGACTGAAACAAGTAAAAGAGTAATAGGCACAGACATGGCTTTGTGGTAAGAAGTCTGCTTCCCACACCAGCATCAGCTGTCAAGCAATGGGGGGGGGGAAACAACAAACACAGACACACACACACATATACGATGGGCTTCTTTCAGTTTCCATCTACCAAATCTACTCAGAAGGATTTGGTCGGCCTGAGGCTATAGTAAAAGACACTTGCCCAAGGTGCCACATAGTGGGACTGAACCGGGAACCATGTAGTTGGTAAGCTATATATATAATATAATATATATATATATATATGTGTGTGTGTGTGTATATATATAAGCGGACGTTAAACGATGATGATGATGACGTGGGTATATATATATATATTATATATATATATATATAATATATATATATATATGTGTGTGTGTGTGTGTATATATATATATATATATATACCCACGTCATCATCATCATCGTTTAACGTCCGCTTTCCATGCTAGCATGGGTTGGACGGTTCAACTGGGGTCTGGCAAGCCCGAAGGCTACACCAGGCCAGTCAGATCTGGCAGTGTTTCTACAGCTGGATGCCCTTCCTAACGCCAACCACTCCGAGAGTGTAGTGGGTGATTTTATGTGCCACCGACACAGGTGCCAGACGAGGCTGGCAGACGGCCACACTCGGATGGTGTTTTTTATGTGCCAACGACACAGGTGCCAGACGGCCACGCTCGGATGGTGTTTTTATATGCCACCGACACAGGTGCCAGACGAGGCTGGCAGACGGCCACGCTCGGATGGTGTTTTTTATGTGCCACCGACACAGGTGCCAGACGAGGCTGGCAGACGGCCACGCTCGGATGGTGTTTTTTATGTGCCACCGACACAGGTGCCAGACGAGGCTGGCAAACGGCCACGCTCGGATGGTGTTTTTTATGTGCCACCGACACAGGTGCCAGACGAGGCTGGCATACGGCCACGCTCGGATGGTGTTTTTATATGCCACCGACACAGGTGCCAGACGAGGCTGGCAGACGGCCACGCTCGGATGGTGTTTTTTATGTGCCACCGACACAGGTGCCAGATGAGGCTGGCGAACAGCCACGATCGGATGGTGTTTGTTACGTGCCCACAGCACGGAGGCCAGTCGATGTGGTACTGGCTACGGCCACGTTCGGATGGTTTTCTTATATATATATGTATATATATATGTATATATATATATATATATATATATAGGAGCAGGAGTGGCTATTTGGTAAGTAGCTTGCTTACCAACTACATATCTTTGCTATTATGCAAAAATGTCTAAAGTCCAAATTATTGCTTCTTCAAAAAACGAAAAAAATAGTTTTACTATTCCATTGTTTTTTTCTTCACCTTGGCAACAGTTTCAGCTTAACAATAATACTTTTTTGGCTGCATAAAATCCTAACTCCATTGCTTGTAGGATATTTTCAGTCAGAAATATTTTTGTAAGACTGTCGTATACGGGATTTACTACACTTTGACAATTTTCATCAGAAGCAGCTGGAGATACAATGGTTTGAGCATAAGAAGCGGCTGTTGCAAGCAAAATTAAATATTGAAGCAAAAACGCATTTGACAAAATTTGGACATACGACAGTTTAACATAATAGCAATGAGATATATATATACATATATAAATATATATATGTGGAGGCGCAATGGCCCAGTGGTTAGGGCAGCGGACTCGTGGTCGTAGGATCGCGGTTTCGATTCCCAGTCCGGGTGTTGTGAGTGTTTATTGAGCGAAAAACACCCAAAGCTCCACGAGGCTCCGGCAGGTGATAATGGCGATCCCTGCTGTACTCTTTCGCCACAACTTTCTCTCACTCTTTCTTCTGTAGGCCTGCTCACTTAGCCAGCGGGGTGGCATCATTTGAAGGCTAAAACAATGCGAACTGCATTGTGACCAGCGATGTGTAGCAACATCTGATAGCCTGGTCGGTCACGGTGATATATATATATATATATATATATATATATATATATATTTGTGTGTCTTTGAGTCTGTGCTTGTCCCCCTGCCCTTAAATAACATGAATTAAAGTGTCTTTCTCAAAACAACACACAATCTGGTTCAGTAATTGAACTCACTCCTTCATTATTGTGAGCCCGACACTGTGACCACTGAGCCATGTACCTTCACCTAAAAGTGCTCCTTGTTCTATGACACAAACCTCCTGTTTCAAAATTATCTGAATTAAAACCATCCATCAAAATTTTGAGTTGAGATATGTTCTAGACACTAGCTCAACAATGATGGTTATTTTGCTAAGTCTTCGTCATTTTCAAAATCAGTTGAGACAAAAACTGTGTAATTTCAACAGAAATATGGTAACAAAAGGGTGAATCCTTTCGATTCTAACTCTCTTAAAACTGCCCCTGGTTTTATGAAACAAGCTTCCCATTTTCAAGTGATCATAAGTAACAACTTTCCATCAAAATTTGAAGTTAATTCATGTTCTTAACAGCAGTTCAGTAATAGCACAATTATTTTACGAAAAGTCTTCTTATTTTCAAAATTAATTCAAATGAAAGCAATATGTTTTAGCAGAAATATGGAAACAAAATGATTAATATTATACATTGTCTTTTAAAATATTTCAATATAAAATTATTAAATAGCTGGGATTAAAATTCGGAACCAATTTTTATTTGTTCAATTTTTTTTTTCCTTCAGAAATAATAAATTTCCAATTGATAAAACAGAATTGTTTTGGTAAAACAAAATCATAGATAGAATAAAATTGATTAAAATTGAATTTCTAATCCAAATCAAATAACTTAATAAAAACGATCTGAGATTTTAATTCAATCCAGTAAAATAATTTCAGTTTATTTTTAATCAAATTTTTAGCTTGAATTTCACCTTGATGAAAAAAAAAAAAAATCCTTTATTAAATGTTTTGAATTGAAAAGATGATTAAAGTAAAATTAATCAAAATACTGACTTATGACCTTAATTAAAACTCCACAAATGAAGAACACTTCGTTAATTTTAATTTTTTTACTTCTTCAGACAAAGACCATGACAAGGTACCACTTGGAAGGGTTTAGCAGAACAATTTAAGCCCCAGGGCTTGTTTTTATGTCTGCACTTTTTGGCAAACTGCTAAGTCATAAACAAGCCAATCTATAAGAAAGAAACATATACATGCACATACACACACACACATATATACAAACACAGCATTTGTACAAACTCCATTAAATAATTTTTACTGATGTGCATCATTGCCATTTCTTCAGACTCTGCTATTTTTATATTGACTGACATTCATAATCTTAAGTTCTGCTGTGATTAACTGGCTTTCATTTTCATTTGAGAGAGCTGTCTGCTATTTCTTGCAGTTTAAAGAACTATGAAGAAGCCAAACTATGATCAATGGCATTCCAGTCCTGACCACTCCATCTATTAATCTGTCTAGCTATCAATCTGTGTATATATATATATATATATAATATATATATATATATATATATATATATATAAGCACCCACTACACTCTCGGAGTGGTTGGCGTTAGGAAGGGCATCCAGCTGTAGAAACACTGCCAGATCAGACTGAGCCTGGTGCAGCCTTCTGGCTTTCCAGACCCCAGTTGAACCGTCCAACCCATGCCAGCATGGAAAGCGGACATTAAATGATGATGATGATGATGATGATGTAGAAGTCGATAAAATACCGGTCATATAATGAAATGCTTTCAATGAACTAGACTCTCTCTCTCTTTATGTCCTGGTTTACTCTTTACTCTTTTACTTGTTTCAGTCGTTTGATTGTGGCCATGCTGGAGCACCACCTTTAGTTGAGCAACTCGACCCCTGGACTTATTCTTTGGAAGCCTAGTACTTATTCTATCGGTCTCTTTTGCTGAACCGCTAAGTTACGGGTTGTCAAGCGATGTTGGGGGGTGGGGGTGGGGGTGGGGGCAGACAGACACAGACGCACATGCACACACATATATATGTATACATATATACGACGGGTTTCTTTCAGTTTCCATCTCCCAAATCCACTCACAAGGCTTTGGTCGGCCCGAGGCTATATAGTAGAAGACACTTGCCCAAGGTGCCACGCAGTGGGACTGAACCCGGAACCATGTGGTTGGTAAGCAAGCTACTTACCACACAGCCACTCCTGCGCCTCTGTGTTTCGTTCATTCTTTCTGACTGTCTCTCTGTCTCTCTCTCTCTCTCTCTCTCTGTCTCTAACAAATTGTACAAATGTAAGACATGATCAACTGCAACGGCATTGGTGATAAATTTAATAAAGCCGAGTCTGTCGTATAGCAGCACATACTACCGCAGATGTAATGATTCTAAGCAGCTTATTGATGGTGGTGGTGGTGGTGGAGGAGGAGGGGTGGTGGTGGAGGAGGAGGGGTGGTGGTGGTGGTGGGGAGAGCAATAGTAAAGAGAGAAGGTGAGATAAACATGTACGTACACACATACACACACACACACACAGAGAAAAAGACAAAGTATAGAGGATAGAGAGAGGGAGGGAGGGAAGAAAAGTGGAAGGAGAGTCTGAGGAAGAGGCAAAGAGAAAGGAGACAAAACGATAGGATGAGACGGTAAACACTAAGAGAGAGAGAGAGAGAGAGAGAGTGAGAGTGTGGTGTGTGTGTGTGATGGAGAGAGAAAGGTAATCAGCTATAGAGAGATACAGAGAATGGGAAAGGAAGGGGGAGAGAGAGAGGGAGGGAGAAAGAGGAAGAGGAAGGTGTTCAAATACAGAATGAGAAAGGAAGGGAGAGAGAGGAAGAGGAAGGTGTTCAAATACAGAATGAGAAAGGAAGGGAGAGAGAGAGAGAGCGGGAGAGGAAGGTGGTCAAATACAGAATGAAAAAGGAAGGGAGAGAGAGAGAGAGGGAGGTGCTCAAATACAGAATGAGAAAGGAAGGAGAGAGAGAGAGAGGGAGAGGAAGGTGTTCAAATACAGAATGAGAAAGGACAGGAGAGAGAGTGTGAGTGAGAAAGGGTTGTGGGGATAAAGAAAATATTACAGCATCATTTGAAGGATGTTAGCAGTGAAAACTGTAGGGAGCTAGAATGGGGTGATGGTGGTGGTGGTGGTGATCAGTTTTCTTGGAAAGGGACCTGTTTGATATAACATGCAAGAGGTGGAAAGACTGATGTTTGTCCATATTTCCAGGCTAGGTTGAACCCCACTGCATAGCACCTTGGGCCAATCCAATGCCTTGTGCGTAGATCTAGTAGATGGAAACTGTAAGGTAGCCCATTGTATATGTGTATGTGTACTCTTTTATTAGTTTCAGTCATTTGACTGTGGCCATGCTGGAGCACTGCCTTCAATCGAGCAAATCGACCCCCCAAAGCTTATTCTTTGTAAGCCTAGTACTTATTCTATCGGTCTCTTTTGCTGAACCGCTACATTACGTACTGGGGTCGATCTAATCGACTGCCCCGCCTCCCCCAAAATTTCAGGCCTTGCGCCTAGAGTAGAAAAGATTACAGTTGCTTACATGTAACAGCTTTTTCATTTTTATTTTATTTTATTTTATTTTATTTTTACGACCATTTATAGTACTTACATCAGAAATATAATAATCACCATTTGACCCTTTAGTATTTAAACCAGCCATATCCGGCCAAAATAGTTAATCTGTTTTATGTTCAAACTGACCAGATCCAGGCTCTCACACCTACCCTACAATGTTATTCTACATTAGGTAATTACACCATCAAGATCTTGAAGATATGAGATAATGCATGATTAATTCAAATCAATGGCATTATGTTTGATAGGATAATCTGAACACTAAAGGGTTAATGTCTGTTTTTCATGCTGGCATGGGTTGGGTGGTATGACCAGAGCTGGCAAACCAGAGAGCTACACCAGGCTCCCTTTGTCTGCTTTGGCATGGTTTCTACAGCTGGATGCCCTTCCTAATGCCAACCACTTCACAGACTGAAAAGGTGCTTTATACAAGGCACCATCACCATTGCTTTTTACATGGCACAAACACAGGTGATTCTTACATAGCATCAGGACAGGTGCTTTTTACGTGGTTCCAGCAGGGTTGCCAAGAAGCTTGCAAGACACAGGCCTCTCAGCTGAGAGATGGAGTGGAACCAAGGAAAGTGGCTGTGAGCCAGGAAAGATGTTAGACTGAGATAGAGATAGAGATAGTTGTCTTACTGCAGAGGGGATACTTGGCTACCCCAGGAGGGGAAGGGGAAAGAGAGTTAGAGAAAACTAACAAGAAACAAAAAGAATCTCAAGCCTGGATTCATTCCATGGAGATTCTTGGATGATTAATTTTTCTAATGGGATTATTTTCCAATAAATTCTCTCAACATTTAATTAGATATAACAATAAAAAAATAACGATCTCTCTTTCTCTAAATCGAGAAGAAATCTTTAAATTATGCTGGAATATATTCAAATTTTATGAGCAAAGTTTAAAAATGGAAATTTTTATGACATTAAATAATATAATAATAATACATGTTAGCGATTTCATTGATGTTAATTTCAAAAAGACTAACCACTAAATTGATAATTTTATTTTAGGCAAATATACAGGTTTATTGTTTCACCTCCAACTCTCCTAATAGGCCGAATGAACAATTTATTCCTTCAGCCAGAACAGATATCAATATGATGGATTACTTTTGGCATAGAATGCAAATTTGCTCTTAGCAGTTTATTTCCGAAAGTTAAAATCTTTGTGTGAAAATAATCCATAAATAGCTTCACCAATTCTTGTAAATACCATTATCACTATTTAATGACTACTTTCCCATGTTTGCGTGGGCCCTGATGGAAACTGTCAACAAGACAGTTTTTTCTATAGCTTGATGCCCTTCCTGCAGCCAACCCTTACCTGTTTCCAATCAAAGTAACATGTTCTTGGAGAATACTGGAAATGAGTGACACTGCTTGTGTGATAATCATTTAACAACTGTCGGCGTGGCCGTAGCCAGTACCGCCAGACTAGCCCTTGTGCAGGTGCCATGTAAAAGCACCCACTGCACTCTCGGAGTGGTTGGCATTAGGAAAGGCATCCGGCTGTGGAAGCTCTGCCAGATCAGATTGGAGCCTGGCGCAGCCATCTGGTTCACCAGTCCTCAGTCAAATCATCCAACCCAAGCTAGCATGGAAAGCAGACGTTAAAGGATGATGATGATAATATATATACACACATACTGTGCTTGAGGAAACCTATTGAGTCAAGTACATTAATATCAAAAAATCAAATGGAAATTGTAGTTGTGATACCTGTGCTGGTGGCACGTAAAAAGCACCATCTGAATGTGGCCTAAGCCAGCGCCGCCTTGACTGACTTCCGTGCCGGTGGCATGTAAAAAGCACCAACTGATTGTGGCCATTGCCAGCCTCACCTGGCACCTGTGCTGGTGGCATGTAAAAAGCACCCACTACACTCTCGGAGTGGTTGGTGTTAGGAAGGGCATCCAGCTGTAGAAACACTGCCAGATCAGACTGGAGCCTGATGCAGCCTCCTGGCTTTCCAGACCCCAGTTGAACCGGCCAACCCATGCTAGCATGGAAAAGGGACGTTAAACGATGATGATGATGACACAGGACAAGGAGACACAAACACACACACAATGGTCTTCTTTTAGTTCCCAACTACCAAATCCATCTCTGTGATTCGGTTGCTCCAAAGTACAAGACACTTGCCCAAGGTTCTGCACAGTGGGACTGAACCAGGAATCCTTTAAGGGAAAGCAAACTTCTTATGCCACAGCCTTGTCTACACACACATTCAAATATGAAATAGAAGAGCAGAGCTAGAGTAATAAACATTATCAACTACATATACTTAGCATATTGAGACCCCCTCAGGTCATGACTGACTGTGGGATGGCATCTAGAAAGTTCCCCTCCGAGGTACAAGTCCGGGCAAGGTTGTTTATAGAAAACCAGCAGTCGTCCATGCATACCGGCCTCCCCTCTCCACACCAAGGGAAAGGCAACAGCAGATACAGCTTGGCACCAGTGATGTCGCAATTCATTTCTAGAGCTGAGTGGACAGGAGCAACGTGAAATAAAGTGTCTTGCTCAAGAACACAACACACAGCCCGGTCCGGGATTCGAACTCACATCCTCACGATTGTAAGCTCGACGCTCTAACCACTGAGCCATGCGCCTTCACTACTTATTATTTGCTGAGAGTCTGCAATTTGATCTGGTGGAGAATATTCTCTCAAAGTGCCAGGTGTTAGAACACCTGAAAGTCATGGACATCGATGTTTCATTATGTGTCCATCAATCCTATAGTGAAATATTGATGTCGATAAGCCACAAAAAAGGTGAAACATTGATGTCCATCACTCTTGGATGGGGTAAGTAATCTCACCTGTGAGATGTAAGTAATCTCACCTGTCTATGACTTTTCGGTGTTTTAATGGCATTTTGAGAGAGTATTCGCCACCAGGCCAAAAAACAGCCTTACTGGCAAATACACAAAACATATCACATTGCCCCAGTTCACTCAGCTGTAGAAATGAGTTGTGATGTCACTGGTGCCTCTTCCTTGGATAACACTGGTGACATGGAGAGGAGAGGCTGGGTATGCATGGGCAACTGTTGGTCTTCCATAAACAACCTTGCCCGGACTTGTGCCGGAGAGAGGAACTTTTTAGGTGCAACCCCATGGTCATTCAGGACCAAAGGGAGTCTTTGTAGTATACCACTGTATCAATCAGACTAACAGATATTGTTATACATCACTGGTCACAATGCACTTCCTCACATTGTTCAAGCTTTACCCTTTATACACACACACAATACATACATACAAACTTTGTGCCATGCACAAAACCCTTGAAATTCTTGGCCCTTGAGTCACTTAACTTCTGCTAGTCAAATAATAATAACAGCTAGCTATATCTATCTATCTATATATATATATATATATATAGGCGCAGGAGTGGCTGTGTGGTAAGTAGCTTGCTAACCAACCACATGGTTCCGGGTTCAGTCCCACTGCGTGGCACCTTGGGCAAGTGTCTTCTACTATAGCCTCAGGCCGACCAAAGCCTTGTGAGTGGATTTGGTAGACGGAAACTGAAAGAAGCCATCGTCGTCATATCATATATATATATATATATGTGTGTGCGTGTATGTTTGTGTGTCTGTATTTGTCTCCCTAGCATTGCTTGACAACCGATGCTGGTGTGTTTATGTCCCTGTCACTTAGCGGTTCGGCAAACGAGACCGATAGAATAAGTACTGGGCTTACAAAGAATAAGTCCCGGGGGGGGGGGGGTCGAGTTGCTCGATTAAAGGTGGTGCTCCAGCATGGCCGCAGTCAAATGACTGAAACAAGTAAAAGAGTAACAGAGTGTATATATATATATATATATATATATAACTAACAAGCAACTTAATGAATTCTCCAGAGGTGTTATAAGTGTTAAAAGCTTTTGTCAACATCTGCACAATATCTTTCTGTCCACACGCAAGTACACAAGTAGTGTTACAAGATACACAACAGATTGGACAGATAATGGGGAATTGGGGCAGAGAGAAATCGGATTCCATTTATTACAAGCACTGAAAAAGAAGAAAAGGAAAAAAAAAAGCAAAAAGAAACCAGCAACTTCCTTTTTTTTCTTCTCTTTTGTCACTATCTATGGACTGTGGGCTTTTGTTAAAACAAATACAGAAAAGGCAATTAATTTGTTCGTTTAGCTCCAGGTCAGTCCTAATCAAGTTGGCTCACAATTAGCTTCTTTATTGTATGAGGTCTACCTTTCTTTAGAATCCTTACTAGAATCCACTCCAGCGGTGGTGCCCCAGCATGGCCGCGGCCTTCGGGCTAAAACATTTTTAAGGATTTAAGGATATATATATATGTGCAGATGTGGCTGTGTGGTAAGAAGCTTGCTTCCCAACCACATGGTTCCAGGTTCAATCCCACTCTATGTTACCTTCTGCAAGTGTCTTCTACTATAACCTTGGTCCAACCGAAGACAACCTAAAAAATACCTGTTGTGCACACACACACACACACACACACACACACACACAGACTCACACATATATGTGTGTATGTATGAAGGAGGTCTTTAGGTCTTTGTGTCTGTGTTTGTCCCCCCCCCACCACTGCTTGACAACTGGTGTTGGTGTGTTTATGTCCCTGTAAAATAGCAGTTTGGCAAAAGTGATTGATAAAATAAGTATCAAGCTTAAGAAAACAAAAAGGACTGGGGTTGATACATTTGACTAAAAGTTCTTCAAGGCAGTGCCCCAGCATGGCCACAGTCTAATGGCTGAAGATAAAAGATAATAGGTAGGGGCACAGCTGTATAGTAAAGAATCTTGCTTCTCAACCATGTGGTTTTTGGTTCAGTCCCATTGCACAGCACCTTGGGCAGATGTCTTTTCCTATAGTCCTGGGCTGACCATTGCCTTGTGGGTGGATTTGATAGAAGGAAACTGTGTGGAAGCCTGTCATATATATGTATACATGTGTGTGTGTGTGAATTTTTGCCCTGATCCCATTGAATGACAACTGGGATTGGTTTGTTTACATCCTTGTAACATAGTGGTTCAGCAAAAGAGACTGACAGAATAAGAAAAAAACTTTTTTTAAAAAAAGAAAAAAAAAAAAGAAATTGATCCTAGTTTGATTTGTTCAACTAAAGCCATTCAAGGTGGTGCCCCAGCATGGCCATAGTCTTATCACTGAAACAAAAATAAAAGATACTGTTGCTAAAAGCAAATATGGAAAAGGTGGATTTTGTAAACAGAAACTGTGCTGAAGCCTACCATATGTGTGTGTGTGTGTGTATCTTTGTGTTTGTTCTCCAACTGCTTGACAACTAGTGTTGGTTTGTTTACATCCACGTGAGTAAGCAGTTTGACAAAACAGACTGGTAGAATAAGAAACAAATTAAAAAAAAAAAAGAAGAAAGAAAATACCTATTTCTTTACTACCCACAAGGGGCTAAACACAGAGGCGACAAACAAGGACAGACAAACGGATTAAGTCGATTATGTCGACCCCAGCGCGTAACTGGTACTTAATTTATCGACCCCGAAAGGATGAAAGGAAAAGTCGACCTTGGCGGAATTTGAACCCAGAACACGACTGGAGTCAACTTGTTCAACTTAAGTCCCTTCAAAGTGCTGCTCCAGCATGGTTAGAGTCAAATGATTGAAACGAGTAACCCGATAGAGATATCTGAGGTCTGTGGGCTTTTATGAAAAGCAAATATGTAAAAAGGCAATTAGCTTGTTTAGAGCCAGGTCAGTGCTAATCAAGTCGGGTTACAATTAGTTTCTTTAATGTTTGACGTCATTATCTTTGTGTACAATCCTTATCACACACACACTTGAATACACACTCTTGGGATACACTTAAATTGAAGGATACACTTACATCCATCCCTGATAAAGAAACAATATGCTAACAGATAAAAGTCACTACTCACAGTTCCTTTGTCTTTATATTTTAATGGAACATTCCAGCCAGATTTATGGGGTGTGGAAGGGTGCAGATAAGAAGGGCAAGTGCCCAAAGCATCCGTGTTATTACCCCCCACTCCCACTGCCTTCACTGGTGGGCCCTCTATATCAGGGGCTCTCCTACCACGGGTGGTAGTAGGCCCTCTATTAAAAGATTATTGACAACCCTTTTGTCTTTATATTTTAATCTTTTCTACTCTAGGCACAAAGCCTGAAATTTTGGTGGAGGGGGCCAGTTGATTGGATCAACACCAATACACAACTGGTACTTAATTTATCAACCCCAATACACAACTGGTACTTAATTTATCAACCCCAATATGCAACTGGTACTTAATTTATCAACCCCAAAAGGATGAAAGGTAAAGTTGATCTTGACAGAATTTGAACTCAGAACATAAAAGACAGACGAAATACCACTAAGCATTTTGCCCGGTATGCTAATGTTTCATATTTCTTTATTGCCCACAAGGGGCTAAACATAGAGGGGACAAACAAGGATAGAACGCACTGAAATTCCAGTTATATATTAGATTAAACCAATGGTTCCTCAACCATTTTTTACCTATGGATCCCTTTGATTCCTAGGATCTAGTTTTTTGCATTTGCAAAATATGTATTTTTTAACAGACAGTTAAAAATCTGAAAATTGGCTATAATAATAAAGTTTTCCATTCTAATTGCTATGAAGGTCTGATGTTGTGGAGAAAAAAGTTGGAGGAAAAAGTTACATAGGTTAAAAAATAAAAAAATTTAACCAACAGCGAGACAGAAATTTTCTGCCTTTAGCAGAGCGGTATCAACTTTAAAGTTGTACCCTGTGAAATTTATAGTTTAGCATCTGTGAAATGACCTCTTCATTGTAGGTTTCTAAATGAACAGAGATTCCTAATAAAATCAACATGTATCATCTTACTGTTTCTTTTGTCTCTTCATTGATTGTATGTTTTAATTATTTTTTAAAATTTGTTATATTAATATACGAGCAAACTGCTTCCTGTCCAATGGACGGTGCTGAGTTGTCAAAGATTTAAACCAAATTTTCTCAAAACAACTTGTCCAACCGTCCCATAGGCCTCCCCTTTCAGAAACACTGATTTAACCCAAATTTGAGACACCAGCAAAAGAAGAAATAAAGATAGACTTTTTTTCTATTCCAAAGAAAAACGATTTTATTCACACACATATGCAACCGAAGAGTTTAAAGTACCAGTAATGATAAGGCTGTTGACTGGGAGAACACAAACATGGTTTAAACAGTAAGCTTGGCAGGAAAGAAACGAAGTTAAGGCAAAATAATTTCCGACAGACAGAACGGATTTTATATAACAGCTGATGTACTTGCGTGTACAAATGCACGTTCCCACGGCTTTATCGATCGCATTCTCACCTGGAATCGATTTTTGTAATTTTTTCAAGACTTATACACGCCCTGATACCATCGGTATCTACAAATCAAATTTGAGCACAATCGGATGGAGGATGCCCGAGATCCCAGAAGACACACAGACAGACAGAACAGATTTTATATATTAGATTTGTCTGCATGTGTTTACTATATGTGCATTTCAGTATTATGTATACCTGTCACGTATTTATGTACATCATTAATACATAAGTGCATGTGTGTGTGTGTGTGTGTATGTGAAAAGGGGGTGTCTGTCTCCAAAACTTCAAAGTCGAGCAATGTTTTTATGTTTGGATTTGTAAAGTATGATAAGAAAAATACTGACAACACTGGTTAACAAAGAATTTGTCTGAAGACAAATAGCACCTGTATCTTATATGTTTTTGCATGCAGAATTAAAAAAATAGTGTTAAGTTATCTGTACTGAGTTCATATATTCCATTCACCTTCAAAATGCCAAGAAACTGTATAAACATCACAAACAACTTTTGCTACGTATGAAAAATAATGTAAAATATTAACCCTTTCATCACCAACCCGGCTGAAACTGGCTCTGGTTCTGAATACAAATGTCTTGTTTTCGTCAGTTTTTAATTAAAACCATCCACCAAACCTTAGTCACAATTTATGTTCCTAACACTAGCTGAATGATAACAAAGTTATTTTACTAAATTCTTTGTTATATTTAAAATTAATTGAAAGAAACACAGAGCATCTCAAAATAAATACAGTAATGAAAGGGTTAAGACAATTGATGAAAAATATCTGTAATAAAATTCTAATTGATAAATGTAAGTTTTTATTAAAACGAAATATGCGGGTGAAGTAAATCTTGTGGTGTGAAGAATCAACAATGCTGGTGAAACACAACACAATGTGCAGTTGTCATGGTAACAAGCTGTTAATGCCTTGCTGTCTATTGATTGGCTAAAATTACCCAAATTTCCCAACTTTAGTTCTAAATGACATCAGATTCTTTAATTTACGAGACAAAGTAATTGGTTGATCGTAATTGAAATTCAGAGTTGCATTGATACACCAAACTTGAAAGCAATCCGAGCAAAATTAAAGGGGGCTCATTTTGTGAATGAGGAAGACTAGATGATCAAATTCCTATTTTACTTGAAGGAGAACCTCAGAGCCATTCAATATCTAAAAACTTGTATAATATCTTTATGATTAAATATTAGGAATTGTATTAAAAAAAAAATTGTTAAAAATATAGTGTATTGTAAAAGTGTAACCAAATAATTACATATAATTTTCAATAGCAAAATCTTGGTTAGAGATTAAAAAGAGAAAGAGGAAAGAAGGCTCAAGTCCTTACCTTTTCATAAAGGGAATGAAACTCATTGTAGCGTCGAAAGATGAACCATGTACGTCCAGCAGAGTTGACCACAACTTTATAGACCTGGAAATAGAACAAGAAAAATTATTGACTTTTTTTTTTTGCAAGATGGAGGAATATTTGGATGTTGCCAGTTTTTTTCACATTTAAGCAATCTGTAATGGACCAAAAAAAAACACACAAAAAAAAAACAAAGATCTGCAATATAAATTTAGATGATAATAATAATAATAACAACAGTAATAATTCTTTCATATTTTGATGCATGGCCAGCTATTTTGAGGGGAGGGGGACCAGTGGATTACATCAACCCCACTCCCGCCCAATGCTTGAGTGGAATTTATTTTATCGACCCCCATCCCCAAAAAATGAAAGGCAAAGTTGACCTTGACGGAATTTAAACTCAGAACATGAAGAGTCGGAAGAACTGCTGCTGTTGGGCATTTTGTCCCCCCTGCAAATGATTCTGCCTCCTTGCTGCTTTGATAATAATAATAATAATAATAATTTTGGCAGAAGACTTGCAGAGTTTACGAAAAGGGGTGTATTTCGTTGAATTCTAACCCCACTAGTATTTGACTAGTATCACTAAATTTCTAATTTAACCCTTAAAGTTCAAACATGTCAAGGTTGATGAAATTAGTTTCAAACAAGTACCGGAGTCAATTTAGAATTGATTACATCCTTCCCTGTACAAGAATCTGTGGCTTTCTGCCAATGAAAGAAATCATTATTATTAGTAGTACTTCTACTACTACTACTACTACTGCTGCTGCTGCTGCTGCTATGGTCATCATCATCTCAGTAGCAGTAGTTCATACCGCCATTACTTATCTTCGTAGTTATATATTGTCATTTTAGCAATGGAAAGACGAATTTAGTTGTGCAGAGTCTGTTAGTGCAGTAAACCAGTTAATTTTTATCGTTATTTTTATATTTTTTTTTTACATTATTTTTCAATTCATGAATAATGCAAAATATTTCAGAGAAAAAAAACAAAACAATCCCAAACCAAAAAAAAAAAAAAAAAAAATACCCTATCATGTTTTAGTTTTCCTAAAAGAAGTTGTTTGTTTTTCTTTTCAAAAGGAAATTAAAAATGATGATAATCTCAGACATAAACAATAAACAGTGCAAATATTATTGAGAAGAACAGACTAATTACTGAGGTTTATGTTTAATTTTGTTTGTGTTTGTGTTTAAGGTGAGATGAGAGAGAGAAAAAGATAAAGGTAGAAAGATGTCTATATAGTCAAAAGAGAGCTGGTGCGTGGGTATATGTATGTGTGTGCGTGTGGGTGTGTAAATGTGCCTGTGATTGTAGATATTGTGTGTGTGTGTGTGCATATAGATATGTGTATGTGTGTATAGATACTCTGTGTCTGTGTGTGTGAGTGGATATTTGCATGTGTGTGTGTGTATAGATACTCTGTGTGTGTGTATGTGTGTGAGTAGATATTTGCATATGTGTGTGTATGTGCGTATAGATACTCTGTGTGTGTGTGTGTGTGAGTGGATATTTGCATGTGTGTGTGTGTGTGTAGATTTTTGTGTCTGCATGTGGGTATGTGCATCTATGTGTACGTAGTTTGTGTGTGAGTGTGTGGATATGTGTGTGTATGCATGTGTAGATAATTTGAGTATGTGGATGTCTGTGTGTATATGTGGATATTTATGTGTGTTTCTGGATATTTGCATGTGTATGTGTGTAGATATTTGTGTGTGCATGTCTGGATATTTGTGTGTGTGCGTGCATGTCTGGATATTTGTGTGTGTGTGTGTGTGTGTGTGTGTGTGGATATTTGTGAGTGAGTGTGTGTATATAGATATTTGTGAGTGTGTGTGTGTGTGTGTGTATATTTGGGTGCGTGTGTGTGTGGATATTTGTGAGTGAGTGTGTGTTTATAGATATTTGTGAGTATGTGTGTGTGTGGATATGTGTGTGTGTGGATATTTGTGTGTGTGTATGTTTGTAGATATTTGTGTGTGTGGATATTTGTGTGTGTGTGTGTGTGTGTATTTGTGAGCGAGTGTGGGTTTATAGATATTTGTGAGTGTGTGTGTGGATATTTGTGTGTGTGTGTGTGTGTTTGTAGATATTTATGTGTACATGTATACGTGCATGTGGATATCTGTGTGCGTGCACATGGATATTTGTGTGTTTGTGAATATGCTTGTGTGTGCATATTTATCTATATATGTGGATATTTTCATGTGTGTGTGTGTGGTGTGTGTGTATTTGTGAGCGAGTGTGGGTTTATAGATATTTGTGTGTGTGTGTGGATATTTGTGTGTGTGTGTGTGTGTTTGTAGATATTTATGTGTACATGTATACGTGCATGTGGATATCTGTGTGCGTGCACATGGATATTTGTGTGTTTGTGAATATGCTTGTGTGTGCATATTTATCTATATATGTGGATATTTTCATGTGTGTGTGGTGTGTGTGTGTGCGTGCACATAGATAATTTTGTGTGTGTGTATGTGTGTGGGTGTTTGTGTGTACAGATACTTGTGAGTGTGGATATTGTGTGTGTCTGTATGTACGTTCATATATTTGTGTATATATGTGGATATTTGCATGTGCGTGCATGCACACGTGGATATTTGTGTTTGTGGATGCGTGTTCATATATTTGTGTATATATACGTGTAGATATTTGCATGTGTGTGCGTGCATTGTATATGAAAGTTTTATGGTAATTGATAAGGTTATATGTTTCTGAGTGCATCCAATATATCTGGGAGCTAAATATGTTTTTATTCCAGTTATTAGATTATAAGTAAGAAAACACTACGAGACAGAAGGAACAACAATAGCAACAACAACAGCAACAACAACAACAACAACAAGAAAAACTAGAGAAAACTGAAAGAACGGCAAAAATAACTACAAAACAGATAAATATATAAAGAAATACAAAATAACCCCACCAAAAGCCTTGCTTCCTGGTTGTTGTGTCTAAATTACAGCAGAGTCAAAAGCAGAAATGGAGAAACGTATTGAGAAAGAAAATGAAGAAATGATAAGAGGAATTTTCCATTGCAGAACTATTAGCTAGACTGGATGGTGGTGGTGGTTGCGGTGGTGATGATGATGATGATGATGGTGGTGGCATTGTTGTTATTTGGTGGTGGTGATGGTGGCTGGTGATAATGATGGTAGTGGTGTGGTTGTTGTTGGTGGTGATGATGATGGTGGTGGTGGTGGTGGTGGTGGTGATGATGATGATGATGGTAGTGATGATGATGATGATGGTAGTGATGATGATGATGATGGTGGTGGTGGTGGTGTGGTGGTGGTGATGGTAGTGATGATGATGATGATGGTAGTGATGATGATGATGATGGTAGTGATGATGATGATGATGGTGGTGATGATGATGGTGGTGGTAGTGGTAATGATGATGGTGGTAATGGTGATTATGATGATGGTGGTGGCATTGTTATTTGGTGGTGGTGATGGTGGCTGATGATAATGATGGTAGTAGTGTGGTTGTTGGTGGTGTTGATGGTGGTGGTGGTGGTGGTGGCGTGATTATGATGGTGATGGTAGTGGTAATGATGATGGTAGTGGTGGTGGTGATGATGATGGTGGTGGTGGTGATGATAATGTTGGCAGTGGTGTGGTTGTTGTTTGTGATGATGATGATGGTGGTGGTGGGGTGGTGATGATGATGGTGATGGTGGTGATGATGATGGTGATGATGATGGTGATGATGATGGTGGTTGGTGATAATAATGGTAGTGGTGTGGTTGTTGTTGGTAATGATGATGATGATGGTGGTGGTGGTGACGATGATGGTAAAATCAGTGATGAATCTAGTATGATCGTGAGAGTGGTGGCGGTGGTGATGGCGATAATGGTAGTGATGATGATGATGAAGATTAATGATGATGATGATGATAATGACAGATAAAAAAAGAAAAGGAAAATATTGATATCAATCTTATCCTATCTTCTTCCTTTCTTTCACTTTCATTATAAACGTATACAGTTAAAGAGAGATTAGATTTGGCAGCATAGAATAACAACTTAATAATTGGCTTGGTTCATTTACATTCTGGATTTTTTGATTAGCAATCAGCATATGAATTGAATCTATGAACAATCAATAGGTCCCCTGTGTCTATGTCTTAGGTTCCACCGAGAAAATAACATGCAGTGTGCACAGAATACATTTCACAGATCAATAACTATAACAGTAATTTATCATCGCATGGGGCGTTGTATTATGTGAAAACAGATGGCATAGTAGCAAAAGGTTTGTTGATAGTATGAAATAAGGTTGCGCCAGTGAGGGCCTCTGTTGCGCAAGATGGACGATGTATCTGCCTATGTATGTACAGGCATGGATGAGGTTTCTTGAACAAGACTGGCAGGGGTGCATGCATGTAAGCCTTCCTTATCATAGTTGTTGTCATCAGCAGCATTGTTTTACTGCCGGCTTTTCCATGTTTGCATGGGTGGGACAGAATTTGCTGGGGTGGGTGGGTGGATTTCCTGTGGCCGGGTGAGATGTTTTCACCTCAGATTATTGAAAATTAAAGGCTTTCATTTACAACTATCATGCAATGTCAAGACAAGGGGATATAAACACACACACACACATATATGTGTGTGTGTGTGTGTGCCGGTGGCATGTAAAAGCACCCACTACACTCTCGGAGTGGTTGGCGTTAGGAAGGGCATCCAGCTGTAGAAACTCTGCCAGATCAAGATTGAAGCCTGGTGCAGCCATCTGGTTCGCCAGCCCTCAGTCAAATCGTCCAACCCATGCTAGCATGGAAAGCGGATGATGACGATGATGAAGATCTGCATTTAAAATAACCTTATTAGGATTGAATTCATTATTACAACTTAAATGACTTGATGGAAGCAGAAACTAGTCACTCCTGGCTCTATTTATGCAGATATTCTCACAAGAAATTGGAGTAGTTTGCTGTGTTTGGCCTGAGTCAAAAATACCGGTACCATGTATTGCTCCTAAGCAAAACACGAAGTGTGGCTGTGTGGTAAGAAGTTTGCTTGCCAACCACATGGTTCCGGGTTCAGTCCCAATGTGTGGAACCTTGGGCAAATGTCTTCTATTATAGCCACAAGTAAACTAAAACCTTGTTGTGTGGATTTAGTAATCAGAGACAGAAAAGAGTCTGTCATATATATGTGTGTGTGTGTGTGTGCATGTCTTTGTGTGTGCGTGTGTCTTTGCATGTGTGTGTCTTTGTGTGTGTATGTATTTGTCCCCAGCGTTGGTATGTTTACATCCCCATAACTTAGCAGTTCAACAAAACAGACAGATACCGATTAGTATCAGGCTTAAAAAGAATACTGGTGTAGAGACATTTGACAAAAATTTTTTCAGGCGGAGCCCCAGCATGGCCACAGCCTAACGACTGAAGCAAGAAAAAAACAAAATATTTGTGTGTGTGTGTGTGCAAAAGTATGGCCTATATTGATACTAATGTATGCATATACACACACACTGAGTCAACTATCTGAAGTGTAAAGTGCTCGGTATTAGGAAGAGCATCCGACTGTGAAAATTATGCCAAAACTAAGTCATTAGAGTACGACATGGTCCTCGCACCCACTGAAGTATCTCCCATAAGACCACCTGAAAAATGGAGGGGGTGATGATGATGATTATCTAAACACATTTCTACATTCAGTATACAAACAGTCACAAAGACAACACACAAACACACCTTTAATTTATGTGGAAAGTTGAAAGAGGGACAGGTAGAAAACAATAATCAAGAAGTGAGTGTATGTATGCATATATATATATATATAATATATATATATATAAATAATCAAAATAAGCAACAAGTATATCCGAGGTAATGTGGTACGATTGTTTCATGCTACTTCATTTTATTAAACACTCGATATTTTAAAACTGATGTAATGCTTACAGTGTTTAATAAAATGAAGTAGCATGAAACGATCGTACCACATTACCTTAGATATTTGTTGCTTATTTTGATTATAATCACCCCATTTGATTCATATGGATAATACCATACAAAATTCTGGTGCCTTTGACTTAAGTATCATATTCATCTGAATCATCATCATCATCATCATCGTTTAACATCCGCTTTCCATGCTAGCATGGGTTGGACGGTTCAACTGGGGTCAGGGGAGCCCGAAGGCTGCACCAGGCCAGTCAGATCTGGCAGTGTTTCTACAGCTGGATGCCCTTCCTAACGCCAACCACTCCGAGAGTGTAGTGGGTGATTTTATGTGCCACCGACACAGGTGCCAGACGAGGCTGGCGAACGGCCACGCTCGGATGGTGCTTTTTATGTGCCACCGACACAGGTGCCAGACGAGGCTGGCAGACAGGTGTTTTTTATGTGCCACCGATATATATATGTTTTATCATATATGTTTCATCTTATATTTAATCTTTCTATAAGATGTAATTTTTCTAAATGGTGTAATTTAATTTTTCATTATTGAATTGATAAAAGGTGTTTTTTTCCTAATTTATATATATATATATATTATATATTGTGAAATTTGATTTAGTATTTCTAAATTGAATTTTTCCCTGTAAGTTTGGAATATTATTCCCTCATATTATTATTATATATATATATATTTTAACATCTGCCTTCCGTGCCAGTATGGGTTGGATGGTTTGACAGGAGTTGGACAGGCAGAAGACTGTACCAGACTTCTGTGTCTGTTTTGGAATGGTTTTTTTTTTTACGGCTGGATGCCCTTTCTAATGCCAATCATCCCTGGGGCTTCAGATTTAATTTGTGCTAAAATCTTGTCATTATTATGTACAATCATCAATACAGTTGTCCGACTCATCCAAAAAGATTACTCTTTTACTTGTTTGTCATTTTTGACTGCAGCCATGCTGGAGCACCACTTTTAGTCGAGCAAATAAACCCCAGGACTTATTCTTTGTAAGCCCAGTACTTATTCTATCGGTCTCTTTTGCCCAACCGCTAAGTTACGGGGATGTAAACACACCAGCATTGGTTGTCAAGTGATGTTGGACACACACACACACACACATATATACATATATATATATATACGACAGGCTTCTTTCAGTTTCCGTCTACCAAATCCACTCACAAGGCTTTGGACGGCCCGAGGCTATAGCAGAAGACACTTGCCCAAGGTGCCACGCAGTGGGACTGAACCCGGAACCATGTGGTTCGTAAGCAAGCTACTTACCACAGCCACTCCTGCGCCTATGCAATTGCTACCACTTTCTCACCTTTTTCATGGCGTTTTATCATAGCCAGTTTATCCTCCAGCATTATAGCACAACGCTTAGCACTTTCGCTATGAATTTTCTTAGGAGTCATAGGGGCAAAAAAATAAGGTCACAAATGAATGAGAAAGTACCTGATAAACAGGTGTAAACAAATTTGAATTCAAAACAATCAAGGGAATCAGGGGCTAATGGTAGATATTGGAACCACAGTACAATATGATCTCCAAAAGACTGATAATTAAGACAACACAGCTGATTTCATGATTTTGTTCACTAAATTAAACTACTTTATGGTGTGTATCTTAACATTTATCATACATATTTTAATATGATTTAATATGGTTTTATTCTTATTTATTGTACAGTAACATGATTTTATGTGCTTTTAAAGGTTTCCTAGTGATTTTATCTTCCCAATATTTGTGGTGGATAGACATGAAGTCAAGTAAAATGACTTAACTTGATTTTTATTTTCCCATATATTACTTTTGAAAACCCACATATAATTGAGAATGACTTAAATCAAAATGACTTAAGCCAAGGTGTGTGTGTGTGTTGTGTGTGTGTGTGTGTGTGTGCATATATATATATATAAAGCTGAAGTTGTCTGTGTGTGGCAGGTTTGGTAGCCTTCAACTAACACTATCTCCTCCGAGACCCTGCGGTGCAAGTTGACCAAAATTGAGAGTACGATAGAAGGCTTGCTCTTTCTTCTGTAGAAGAAAAAATTCAAATCGAACCATGTTAAGACCAAAAATTATTTACATCAAAAAGGTGCTTTTTTTTCTATGAAAATCTCTATTTTTTACGAATTTTTGACTGCTGTGTCGCCATTTTTCGGTTTATTTCAACCAGAAAAATGTTCACTTAAAGAGAATAACAAGCTACGTAATGCAAAATTTTTACTTTTCAAAAATTCCAATTCTAAAGGGTCGAAACAAACCTGAGCAATGCCGGACGATACTGCTAGTATATATATATATATATATATATTATATATATAATATTAATTCGAGACAAAACCACTATTTTGCAAAACAAACAAGGAAAGACTTAATCAATACATAAAATTTTAATATAAAGGAAATAACCACCACTACAATCGTTTCATGTCTTCAAATGACATTCGTCAGGTGGATTTCCGATTTGAAAATCGGAAATCCACCTGACGAATGTCATTTGAAGACATGAAACGATTGTAGTGGTGGTTTATTTCCTTTATATTAAAATTTTATGTATTGATTAAGTCTTTCCTTGTTTGTTTTGCAAAATAGTGGTTTTGTCTCGAATTAATATTATATAATATTTTACTATAAAATTGGATTTAATCCTAAATCTGATTTTTTCCCTGTAAATTTGGATTTATTCCCTAATATTTATTATTATATATATATATATTTCTTTACTACCCACAAGGGGCTAAACACAGAGGGGACAAACAAGGACAGACAAAGGGATTAAGTCGATTC
>NC_043019.1:14267176-14304676 GCF_006345805.1 Octopus sinensis | reverse complement strand
ATGCTTGTGGATCCTTGCTCTGACATTGTGTGACGGTTGTAAAACAGTGTCATTCATTTCCAATTCTCTGCCAGGGGGGAATATTAGATATTACCTTGCTTAGAAACAGGTGAAGGTTGGCAACAGGAAGGGCATCCAGCCATTGAAAGAATTTTGCCCTAATGAACTGCATCTGACCTATGCAGGCATGGAAAAACGGATGTTAATATGGTAATATATGACGGGCTTCCTCATAGTTTCCATCTACCAAATTCCCTCTCAGGGCATTGGTCAGTCCAGGAAAAGGACGATATCATCCAGTCTCCTTCATGCTTGTTTTTGAAATGGCAGGATATGATCTGAGGGACATTTTTGCTGCTATTTCTAACACGTTGGACAATTGCATATAGGATCCTTTGTTGATATGATGATGATGATGATGATGATGATGGTTGTTGTAGTGATGTGAGTGATTGTAATAGCATTGATGATGGGGATGGTGGTGATGGTACATGTAATGGTGGTGGTGGTGGGGGAAAGTAACAGTGAGGAGGAGAAGGGAGGAGGAGGATCGTGATAATGACTCGGCATTGGGAAGGGTGGTGGTGGGAGATGTAATGAATGATAGCCATAAGAGGATAAAGTGGGATAAAGTCTGAAAGTGAAATTGGGAAGGAGAGAGGGGGAGAGAGAGAGAGAGTGTGGAAGGGGTAGGGGAAGAGAAGTTAAATGATATTAAAAAGATATAGCTAGAGAGAGAGAGACAGAGAGGAAAATTTGTGTGTGTGGGTAAGAGAAAGGAAAAGAAGTCGAGAAATTATATTAAAGATATACATTATATATATATACACACACACACACACATATATATATATATACACACACACACACACATATATATATATACACACATATATGTATATATACACACACACAAATATATATATATACACACACATATATACACACATATATATATATATATACACACACACACACACACATACACACATATATATACACACACACACATATATATATATATACACACACACACACACATATATATATATACACACACAAACATATATATAGACACACACATGCACATATACAAATATATATATATAGAGAGAGAGAGAGAAAGAAGAGAAGTTAAGAAATGATATTAAAGTGAGATAGAGACATACACAGAGAGAGAGAGGAAAAAAGAAGAGAGTAAGAGAGAGAAGAAAATATGAGAGAGAGAGAGAGAGAAATCGATGAAATATAGAAAACAAGAGTAAGCCATAGAAAAATTTATCATACTGTGTGTATGTGATGTATGATTGATAATATTGGTGTATGTATTGTTGTGTATGTGTATGCATGGTTGCGAGGAGATTGTGTGAATGTAACATGTGCACAAAGATTTCAGATTAATTAAGAAAAAATGTCAAGTGGAAAGGAAAAGAAAAAAAATGAATGAATAAGAGAGAGAGAGAGAGAGAGAGTGGATGAAATGAGAAAGTATGAATGTAAATGTAAGGTGGAGAAATAATTATTAAATATATAAATTTTATTTATGCGCCCTTTTCAAGCCTAGCCATTTTTCTTGGGCCCGGTTTCCCGGTTTCTGTGGCATATGTGTTCACCCCTCCCCCAGCTGGATGGGACGCCAGTCCTTCGCAGCATTACCCAAGAAACAGGAAGAAAGAGTGAGAGAAAGTTGGGTGTGAAAGAGTACGACAGGGTTCGCCGAGCCTCGTGGAGCTTTTAGGTGTTTTTGCTCAATAACACACACAACGCCCGGTCTGGGAATCGAAACCCGATCCTCCATCCTGGGCCATTGCACCTCCATTAAAATATATATATATATATATATATATATATATATATATATAAGAGCCCCCAAAAATATCAAGGAGGGCTGAAGAAAACAGTGTTAAGTTAAAAGCAAACCATTGTCCTTGGTGTCACCTGGACAGTTGAAGTGGTATTTATAAGACAATGACCACCTACTGTCCGGCATTGCCATGTTGTTTTAAGCCACCCATCAATGCCACTTCCGTCCATCAAGTAGTGGGATATGAACTCAGCATCTTTTCACACTTAAAACTATGTAACTCTAAATCAGTGGTTTCCAACGTGGGCAGCACTGCTCCACCATTGGGAGCAGTAGAAAGATCCGGAGAAAGTGGGTGCATTGATGAAAGGGGGAGGGCGATAATGGGGGTAGCTGCAAAATCAAAAAAAAAATAAAATAAATAATCTGTTTCTTTACTTGTCTCAGTCATTTGACTGCGGCCATGCTGGAGCACAACCTTTAGTCGAACTAATCGACCCCAGGACTTATCTTCGGAAGCCTAGTACTTATTCTATCGGCCTCTTTTGCCAAACCGCTATGTTACGGGGACGTAAACACACCGGGCTCACAATCATGAGGTTGTGAGTTTGATTCCCAGTCTGAGCTCTGTGTTGTGCTCTTGAGCAAGACACTTTATTTTACATTGCTTCAGTTCACCCAGCTGTAGCAATGGGTTGCGACGTCACTGGTGCCAAGCTGTATCGGCCCCTTTGCCTTTCCCTTGGATAACATTGGTGGCGTGGAGAAGGAAAGCTGGTAAACATGGCGATTACTGATTTTCCATAAACAGCCTTGCCCAGACTTGTGCATCAGAGGGGAACTTTCTAGGTGCAATTCCATGATCATTTTTGCTGTTGAGACCTCAATCTCAGCTATTCTCAGACTCCACACTGCTGGTTTCTTCCATAAAATCAGGATGACAGCAACCCATCTGAGAAATGAGCCCTCTGACATTAGGGTGGCTGTTGCGGCAAGTGTCACTGGCCATTCTCCCATACATGTCTTTGTTATTATGTCCACCTGATGTAACTGAAAGCACCATTTGGATTAAGGTGTACAGCCTGTTACGCCTGCCTCCTGTTTTTTCATTATTTGATTCCCTTCTCTCACTTTGTTTCCTCAGTGAAGCAATTTTGGAAGAACCATTTCAATGGTGGAATTCTGATTATCATATTTTTGTAAAGAAATAAATCATTTTAATTTTTTAACAAGCCAATCTCTTCTACTTTTATTTTTTTCTTTTAATCAGTTTATCTTTTTTTGCTCAAATAAAATTAAAAATTTATAAATAAATAAATATATATATTTAAATAAAAAGAAATATATATATATATAATTTACTTATTTAAATATTTGAAAAAAATTAATAGAAATCGCTTTTCTGATAATTTTTCCACTTTAATAATTTATAAACATTTAATTATTAAAGTGGAAAAATTATCAGAAAAGCCATTTCTATTCATTTTTTTCAAATACATAATACTGTACCAAGGACTTTTAATTTCTTATTCTATTATATGTGTGTGTGATATATATATATATATATATATATATAGGGAGAGTTTATGAAAAAAACAAAAGACGAAGACAGGTGGTATAACGCTCAGAAAGAGAAAAAGACTTTTACGTTTTGAGCCTACGCTCTTCTACAGGAAGGGACACAGAAAAAACAAGGAGAGAAAAAAATGTGTGTAGTGGCTAACGATCATATGTGTGTGTTGTGTAAATAAATGTATGACTACACTAAGTAGTATTACTAGTTATGAGCTCCAAGAGCAAAGGGCTGGACATATACATCTCTCTCTTGTCTCCAGCTGAGGTAGCTATGTATCTCCTCTACTGCAGAACACCTGTTTCTGTCCCTCCATTCATACTCCAACCTCTCATCAGCTGCTAGAAAGCCACCTCCCTCAATACCATTCCCCCTCAGTTTAGGAGTAGTAGTTAGTTGATGAACTCCACTGCTGCTGGTGCCATGTACAAAAGCATCCAGGCCACTCTGTAGAGTGGCTGATGTTAGGACAGGCATCCAGCCGTAGAAAACCATGCCAAAGCTGATAGTGGAGTTTGTCACAGAATTTTGACTTGCCAGCTTTGCTGTCAAACCATCCAACCTATGCCAGCAGGGAAAACGAGGGAGTTAGTGAGTGAATGAGAGAGTGACTGAGCAAGTGAGCAAATGAGTGAGTGAGCAACTGAATGAGTGAGTGAGTGAGCAAGCAAGCGAATGAGTGAGTGAGTGAGTGAATGAGTGAGCAACTGAATGAGTGAGTGAGTAAGCAAGCGAATGAGTGAGTGAGTGAGTGAGTGAGTGAGTGAGTGAGTGAGTGAGTGAGTGAGTGAATTAGCAAGTGAATGAGTGAGCAAGTGAATGAGTGAGTGAGTGAGTGACTGACTGAGCAAGTGAGTGAGTGAGTTTACAAGTGAATGAATGAGTGAGGGAATTAGTGAGTGAGTGAATGACTAAGTGAGTGAGCAAGCAAGCAAATGAGTGAGTGAGTGACTTAGCGAGTGAGGGAGAGAGGGAGCCTTTTTTTTTTTTAAATCCCAATTTGTAACATTTACATTTTCACAACAATCAAACCGTTTCACAAAAACCTATCAGAAAGCTGAATAAGAATAAAGCAAAGTCGAAAAGTTAAATAAAAGTCAGATAAAAACCATAACTAAATCAAAGACAAAGCAAACTCGTCCTGTACATTCAATTTGAAGTCAACACTCATAGATTTTTCAATCAATAACAATAAAGTGAAAAATTATTAATTAAACAAATTAAGTACATTTTTTTTTTTTATCAATTGCACAAGTAAAAGAATAATGCGCAAACACACAATGTGATGCATGCATGCATGCATGTGCATTTGCAGGCCTTAGATAGCAATGCAGTACTTTTCCATGCTTGCATGGGTCAGATGGAGTTTACTGAGGCACGTTTTCTACAGCTGGATGCTCTCCCCGTCACCAACCCTCACCTGTTTTCAAGCAAAGTGATATTTTTTCACCATCACAAAGGTATGTTTTTCAAGGAAATAAATTGGGAATAAACAAGCTCGCTTGTATGATGGTGATGCTCATTTTCAACCATCGCATGATGTCTAGACAGGGGCACACAAATGCAGATACGTGTGTGTGTGTGTGTATGTGTGCGCACATGCATGTGTGTATATCTCTCTATATATAAAGCTGAAGTTGTCTGTGTGAGGCAGGTTTGGTAGCCTTCAACTAACACTATCTCCTCCGAGACCCTGCGGTGCAAGTTGACCAAAATGGAGAGTATGATAGAAGAAGGCTTGCTCTTCCTTCCGTAGAAGAAAAAATTCAAATTGGACCATGTTAAGACCAAAAATTATTTACATCAAAAAGGTGCTTTTTTTTTCTATGAAAATCCCGATTTTTTAATGATTTTTTTACTGCTGCGTTGCCATTTTTCGGTGTATTTCAACCAGAAAAATGTTCACTTAAAGAGAATAACAAGCTACATAATGCAAAATTTTTACTTTTCAAACATTCCAATTCTAAAAGGTCAAAACAAACCCGAGCAATGCTGGGCGATACTGCTAGTATATATATATATATATATATATATATATATATATATATATAAAAATTAAATAAAAGTACAAAAGACAAAAGGACATACGCAGTGAATGTATTAGGTTGATGCCCAGTATAAGATGGAAAAAGGGGTGTGTGTAACATTTTGAGAAAGGCTCTTCATCAGAAACAGGAAAGGTCCAGAGAAAGAAAAGAATAGTGTGAGAAAAGCACATCTGTGGTTATACATACATATACGATGGGCTTCTTTCAGTTTCCCCTGTATCAAATCCACTCATAAAGCTTTGGTTGGCCTGGGGCTATAGTAGAAGGCACTTGCCCTAGGTGCTATGCAGCAGGACTGAACCCAAGGCGACACTGTTGCTTGTTAACCACACAGCCACACCCGTACCTATTCGGCTGACATTGTAAAATCTGCAGAACTTCAAATCACAACAAATCCATTTCAGAATCTTGTCTAAATGGCAGGCAATCACTGAGGCCCATATGAAAATAATATGGAAGCCGTCCACGTCAGAAAGATTACAGTGGTTATTATTTCCCCCATCATATGCTTTAGTTCTAGAAATTCTACTCTGCTTAAATTAATATGGTTTTGGACATATCAATTCTCTAACAACCAAATGTGTGAAGCCATAGGAGTCTTGCTTCTGTCATGGATTCTGAAAGAATTGGCACTTGATTGCCATAGTAACGCAACACTGGATGCAAACATCAACAACAATATGTCTAAGTCAGCTTGAGGTTATCATAAAAATACCTAACTGCTCTTCAAGTTCTCCCTACTCTCTGTCTTACATTCACCTCATGCTTTGAAGGGTTATGCCCTCACCATCTCTTTCTCTCTCATCAGTTGGAGAAGTTAAATATCTCTTCTTCAGTAAGACACTTGTTCTTTCCCCTCTATCATACTTTCTATTTCTTTACTACCCACAAGGGGCTAAACACAGAGAGGACAAACAAGGACAGACAAACGGATTAAGTTGATTATATCGACCCCAGTGTGTAACTGGTACTTAATTTATCGACCCCGAAAGGATGAAAGGCAAAGTCAACCTCAGCGGAATTTGAACTCAGAACGTAACGGCAGACCAAATACCGCTAAGCATTTCGCCCGGCGTGCTAACGGTTCTGCCAGCTCGCTGCCTTTCTCTATCATACTTTCACCTTCTTCAATATGATACCCTGCTCAGTTGAGGAGGGGAGGTCTTGTCTTGTGGACACTTGGTGACCTCACTAGTGCTTGGAGATCTGGTTGCTATTTCTAGTTGGTTGAGTGACCACATAGTAAAAGAATAAAAGAATATAGGGGGTGAGTGTGTTTGCTTATATACTTTTCCATGATTGTATGGGTCAATGGGTTTTACTATGGCAGATTTTCTATGGTTGGATGCCCCTCCTATCACCAACTCTCAGCTGTTTCCAAGCAAGCCGATAAATTTTCCCCATGGCCTGACCATGCTTTCAAACAAGATTCAAAACAAAATGATACCACTTGTGTACTGATGCTCATTTACGGTCAAAACATGTCAAGATACGGAGACAAAAACAGACACTCACACCGAGCTTCTTTCACTTCCCTTCTATCAAATCCCTTCACAAAGCTTTGGGCAACTTGAGGGTATATAGTAGAAGACGATTGGTTGAACTGAACCTAAAACTATGTGGTTGGGAAACGGGTTCAATTTATACCTGTTATAAAGGGACTTAATATTATATTAGAATATTAGAGAATAACAAACGTTTTTCCACCCAAAATCCATTTATTATTTAGGATACAAAACAGAAAAGACTTCTCTAAAAGAAATAATAAATAAAATAACATAAAGTAAAGTAATTTTCTCAGTGATAATGTAAAGATCCTCTTCAGCCATGAATGACCATGGGATTGCACCAAAAAGGCTACCCTCCAAGGCACAAGTCCAGGCAAGATTGTTTATGGAGGACCAGCAGTCACCCATGCTTACCAGCTTCTCCTCTCCACACTACCGATGTTATCCAAGGGAAAGGCAAAGGCGCCAATACAGCTTGGCACCAGTGATGTCGCAACTCATTTCTACAGCTGAGTGAACTGGAGCAACGTGAAATAAAGTCTCTTGCTCAAGAACACAGCACACAGCTCAATCCAGGAATCAAGCTCACAAAGACCCCCTTCAGTCACAAATGACCATGGGATTGCACCTAGAAAGTTCCCTTCTAAGGCATAAGTCTGGGCAAGGTCATTTTTGGAAGGCCAGTAGTCACTCATGCATACCAGCCTCCTCTCTCCATGCCTCTGATGTTGTCCAAGAGAAAGGCAAAGGGGCTGATACAGCTTGGCACCTGTGACGTCACAACTCATTTCTACAGCTGAGTGAACTGGAGCAACGTGAAATAAAGTCTCTTGCTCAAGAACACAGCACACAGCTCAATCCAGGAATCAAGCTCACAAAGACCCCCTTCAGTCACAAATGACCATGGGATTGCACCTAGAAAGTTCCCTTCTAAGGCATAAGTCTGGGCAAGGTCATTTTTGGAAGGCCAGTAGTCACTCATGCATACCAGCCTCCCCTCTCTCCATGCCTCTGATGTTGTCCAAGAGAAAGGCAAAGGGGCTGATACAGCTTGGCACCTGTGACGTCACAACTCATTTCTACAGCTGAGTGAACTGGAGCAACGTGAAATAAAGTCTCTTGCTCAAGAACACAGCACACAGCTCAATCCAGGAATCAAGCTCACAAAGACCCCCTTCAGTCACAAATGACCATGGGATTGCACCTAGAAAGTTCCCTTCTAAGGCATAAGTCTGGGCAAGGTCATTTTTGGAAGGCCAGTAGTCACTCATGCATACCAGCCTCCCCTCTCTCCATGCCTCTGATGTTGTCCAAGAGAAAGGCAAAGGGGCTGATACAGCTTGGCACCTGTGATGCCATAACTCATTTCTACAGCTGAGTGAACTGGAGCAACGTGAAATAAAGTCTCTTGCTCAAGAACACAGCACACAGCTCAATCCAGGAATCAAGCTCACAAAGACCCCCTTCAGTCACAAATGACCATGGGATTGCACCTAGAAAGTTCCCTTCTAAGGCATAAGTCTGGGCAAGGTCATTTTTGGAAGGCCAGTAGTCACTCATGCATACCAGCCTCCCCTCTCTCCATGCCTCTGATGTTGTCCAAGAGAAAGGCAAAGGGGCTGATACAGCTTGGCACCTGTGACGTCACAACTCATTTCTACAGCTGAGTGAACTGGAGCAACGTGAAATAAAGTCTCTTGCTCAAGAACACAGCACACAGCTCAATCCAGGAATCAAGCTCACAAAGACCCCCTTCAGTCACAAATGACCATGGGATTGCACCTAGAAAGTTCCCTTCTAAGGCATAAGTCTGGGCAAGGTCATTTTTGGAAGGCCAGTAGTCACTCATGCATACCAGCCTCCCCTCTCTCCATGCCTCTGATGTTGTCCAAGAGAAAGGCAAAGGGGCTGATACAGCTTGGCACCTGTGACGTCACAACTCATTTCTACAGCTGAGTGAACTGGAGCAACGTGAAATAAAGTCTCTTGCTCAAGAACACAGCACACAGCTCAATCCAGGAATCAAGCTCACAAAGACCCCCTTCAGTCACAAATGACCATGGGATTGCACCTAGAAAGTTCCTTCTAAGGCATAAGTCTGGGCAAGGTCATTTTTGGAAGGCCAGTAGTCACTCATGCATACCAGCCTCCCCTCTCTCCATGCCTCTGATGTTGTCCAAGAGAAAGGCAAAGGGGCTGATACAGCTTGGCACCTGTGACGTCACAACTCATTTCTACAGCTGAGTGAACTGGAGCAACGTGAAATAAAGTCTCTTGCTCAAGAACACAGCACACAGCTCAATCCAGGAATCAAGCTCACAAAGACCCCCTTCAGTCACAAATGACCATGGGATTGCCCTAGAAAGTTCCCTTCTAAGGCATAAGTCTGGGCAAGGTCATTTTTGGAAGGCCAGTAGTCACTCATGCATACCAGCCTCCCCTCTCTCCATGCCTCTGATGTGTCCAAGAGAAAGGCAAAGGGGCTGATACAGCTTGGCACCTGTGATGCCATAACTCATTTCTACAGCTGAGTGAACTGGAGCAACGTGAAATAAAGTCTCTTGCTCAAGAACACAGCACACAGCTCAATCCAGGAATCAAGCTCACAAAGACCCCCTTCAGTCACAAATGACCATGGGATTGCACCTAGAAAGTTCCCTTCTAAGGCATAAGTCTGGGCAGGTCATTTTTGGAAGGCCAGTAGTCACTCATGCATACCAGCCTCCCCTCTCTCCATGCCTCTGATGTTGTCCAAGAGAAAGGCAAAGGGGCTGATACAGCTTGGCACCTGTGACGTCACAACTCATTTCTACAGCTGAGTGAACTGGAGCAACGTGAAATAAAGTCTCTTGCTCAAGAACACAGCACACAGCTCAATCCAGGAATCAAGCTCACAAAGACCCCCTTCAGTCACAAATGACCATGGGATTGCACCTAGAAAGTTCCCTTCTAAGGCATAAGTCTGGGCAAGGTCATTTTTGGAAGGCCAGTAGTCACTCATGCATACCAGCCTCCCCTCTCTCCATGCCTCTGATGTTGTCCAAGAGAAAGGCAAAGGGGCTGATACAGCTTGGCACCTGTGACGTCACAACTCATTTCTACAGCTGAGTGAACTGGAGCAACGTGAAATAAAGTCTCTTGCTCAAGAACACAACACACAGCCCGGTCTGGGAATCAAACTCACTACCTCATGATTGTTAGCCCAATGCTCTAACCACTGAGCCATATGCCTTCACCAGTGGTTGCACAACCCCTAGCAATGTTAAATAATGGTCTCGGTTTCAAAGTTTGGCACTGGGCCAGCAATTTTCTTTTTTAAGGGAGGGGCTAAGTTGATTACATCCACCCCAGCGCCCAACTGGTACTTATTTTAATGACTTCCAAAAGGATGAAATGCGAAGATGACCTTGACAGAATCTGAACTCAGAACATAAAACCAGAAGAAATGGTGATAAGCATTTTGCTTGGCATGTTAACAATTCTGCAGACTACTATAGCTTTGTTTAGTTACTATTCTACAAGTGTGTCTCTTTTCTCAGAACTCAACCCAACTCCCTCCCAAGTCCTATTATTTCATGACAAAAGATAAAAAAAGACAGCTATCAGGTGGCGAGCTGGCAGAAACGTTAGCACGCAGGCGAAATGCGTAGCAGTATTTCGTCTGCCGTTACGTTCTGGGTTCAAATTCCGCCGAGGTCGACTTTGCCTTTCATCCTTTCGGGGTCGATAAATTAAGTACCAGTTACGCACTGGGGTCGATGCAATCGACTTAATCCGTTTGTCTGTCCTTGTTTGTCCTCTCTGTGTTTAGCTCCTTGTGGGTAGTAAAGAAATAGGTATTTCGTTTGTCTTTCCGTTTTGAGTTCAAATTCTGCCAAGGTTGACTTTGCCTTTCATCCTTTCGGGGTCGATAAATTAAGTACCAGTTACGCACTGGGGACGATGCAATCGACTTAATCCGTTTGTCTGTCCTTGTTTGTCCCCTCTGCATTTAGCCCCTTGTGGGTAGCAAAGAAATATATCTGCTGTTCATCTGCTGAAAACTTCAATAGGTGATTTCTCTCTCTCTCTCTCCTTTTTACCGATCTAACTTCAGTCCTACTCCACGTGTTTAGACCATTTCTCTTGGGAATATCTTTTCCACACTGTAATAACTGCTGTAATAAAACTTATCCTTTTCTTTCTCATCCTGACACCAAAAATTTTTCCTTAATTGCAAAGAAGGAAGGTGAAGGCTATCATAGCAAGCATTCGGAAAATGGCAAACTTTTCTTTTTTTTTCTTGCTTTCAGGCAGTTTTACATTATATACTGATCACCAAACAACCAATATCAATATTTAGTTAAAAAAAAAAAAAGAAGATTAAAGACAGGAGCCTTTATGAATGCATTGAATAATCACTCTCCAGTTACGACATTCGGATATCCGACACGTACACGGCAAAGACAAACACTACCATTGGATGCTCCCTTAACAGATATTCTTCTATAACATCTGAAATCACAGATTTACATAAACTTTCAAAATCAGGAAAAGCCAGAAAGAGAGGAAACAAAACAAAAAAAAAAAAAAGACAGAGTCCATACATATTTTTACGGATAGAAAGAGATTAGAAGTAATGTTGGATTTACTCAATTCATTTCTTTTTTATCTGCTGAAGCCAAAGCAATCTGTTGAAATTTAAATTCAAGTAGTATGGAAATTATTTCAATTTTATGGGGTTTTTTTTTCAAAGTATCAGCCATTTTTGAGTGTTTATTCTCAAAGGTCTTCTTTTTCTCTTTTTTTCTCTTATTTCGTACAAATTTTAAGATGCATCAATATAATACAAATGAAAAAAATTGTTTGTCAATTTTAACCCTTTTCATACCAACCTACCCGAGACCACCCCTGGCTCTCTACAATACAAACTTGCTGTTTTAAAGTGATTCAAATTAAAAACTTTAAACCTTCTACGAAAATTTCATGTTAATTGACATAATAACGATAAAAATATTTTACTAAATTCTTTGTTATTTTCCAAAATTAATTGAAACAGAAGTAGCGTATTGTATTTCAACAGAATTGTGGTAACAAAAGGCATTAATCTTGTTGAAACTTTCTATGAAATGTTTGGGTTTTTTTTTGTATTTAAGAATGTTACATTTGAAGTTTTGGAGAAAATTAACAAAACAGACGAAAGAAAACAGTCAAAGACAACGAAAGAGAAATAATAGATACAAAGTTTAAATCTCGTCAGTCAGATAGCAAAAGTAATACATTGATGGTGTTTGAAGAAGACAAATGGATGAGACACAATCTAAGGAATTGTTCGTTTTGCAGACCTTATTCTTAAAACCTTCTCCTACTCTATATGTATGTAATGGTGGTTGCAAGCATGGCCAAGTGGTTAAGAAGTTTGCTTTGTCATCACAAGTTCCCAGTTCAATCCCACGATAAGGCATTTGGGGCAAGTGTTTTGTTTCCTTTTAATTTTTTTTTTTTTACCTTACTGGATGCAGGAGGGTTGTGTAGATAAGAAGCTTACTTTGTAACCCTGTGATTTCAGGTTCAGTCCCATTGCATGGCACCTTGGGCAAGTGTCTTCTACTATAGACCCAGACCAACCAATGTGGAGGCACATGGCCTAGTGGTTAGAGCAGTGGTCATGCGGTCGAGGGATCGCGGGTTCGAATCTCAGACCGGGTGATGTGTGTGTTTATGAGCAAAACACTTAAGCTCCACGCGGCTCCGGCAGAAAGTAATGGCGAATTTCTGCTGACTCTTCTGCCGCAACTTTCTCTCACTCTTTCCTCCTGCATCTTGTAGCTCACCTGTGACGGACCGGCGTCCCATTCAGGTGGGGAACCTATACGCCAAAGAAACCGGGAAACCGGCCCTAATGAGCCAGGCATGGCTCGAGAAGGAACAAACAAACAGACAAACCAATGCATTGTGAATGAATTTGATAGATGGAAACTGTGTTGAAGCCTGCTGTAAATATGTATGTGTGTGTATATATGTCTTTGCGTTTGTATTTGTTTCTCTACCACTTCACATTTGGTGTTGGTTTATTTACATCCCTGTAACTTAGCAGTTCTGCAAACGAGACCAATAGAATAACCACCAATCTTTAAAAAATTAAATACCAAGGTCAATCTGCTTGACTAGAAACCCTTCAAAATGGTGCCCCAGTATGGTCGCAGTCCCATGGCTGAAACAAGTGTACCGATACAGGAAAGATAGCTTCCTTGGGTGAATGCAAGACTCATGAAGGAAAACTGGGTACACAGAAACTGTAGAGAAGCCTGCTGGCTGGAACACATCTTAAATTCAAACATTCATCTTTGTCACCTGCTGTTTTGTGCTGAGTCAGCCTGAGTACACATGTCAACGGAATACTCAGTCACTTACAAGTTAGATTATTAATTAAGTAGTTTAGTGATTGAACAGATAGTTCAGTTAACGAAGCAATGGAATGCTTCTGTGCCAAGGTAGATCATAAGACAACAAGAAAGAAAGACATAGTCACTTCCCTAAAGACATGCTAACTTCTGAGAGAGAACCTACAAGATATAGGTTATGATTTTTAAGGCAACATCAACACCTTCACCGCCATCCAGAGTCTAGGAAATAGATGCAACTAGCAGAAATAGTCTGGAGAAAACTTTACCATCGTGATCTTTGTCATCATTGCTGTGCAAAATGCTCAGTAGCATTTTGTCAATCTTTATGTTCTGAGTTCAAATTCCGCCAAGGTTGACTTTACTTTTCATCCTTTCAGGATGGATAAAATTAGAACCAGTTGAACACAGGGGGGGGGGGTCGATGTAATTGACTAGCCCCCCTCCCCCCACGAAATTGATAGCCTTGTGCTTATAGTAGAAAGCATTATCTAATGTTCATTTGTCATGTAATGGTGGTTGCAAGCATGGCCAGGTGGTTAAGAAGTTTGCTTTGTCATCACAAGTTCCCCGGTTCAATCCCACAATAAGGCATATGGGGCAAGTGCTTTCTTTTCTTTTAATTTTTTTTTTTTTTGGCCTCAGTGGATGCAGGATGGTTGTGTTGCTTGGTTTCACAGGGTCCAATGAGCTGCAGAGATGCATCCGGGCATAATGCCAGCTTTGGCAAGGTTTCTATGGCTGGATGCCCTTCCTAGTGCCAACCGCTTTACAGAGTGGACTGAGGGCTTTTTTCCATGGACCTGGCACTAGTGAGGCTGCTAAGTCACTTGCAAGACAAAGTAAAGAAAGGAAACGGAAAAAACACCTTCGACTAAGTGGGAGCATATTTGAGAAGGGGCAGGGGTGTCTTTATGCCAGACGTTGATGGCTAAGAATGACTGAAGGACAAGCACAGGGGTCTTGCTATAGAGAAGATACATGGCCACCCCATTATATACATTATGAGAAGGAGATACATCATGTGAGGATGGGTGGGAGTGTCTGGAAGGGAGACAGAGAGATGGTGGTGAGAGGGTGAAAGAGTCCTTTCATTGCTAATTCCCAGGAAGTGACAAGAGCAGCTCTTGCAAGGAAATAAATTGAGATCATCATCATTATCATCGTTTAACATCCACTTCCCATGCTGGCATTTACGTAAGTATAACTCAGCAGGTTGCAAACAACCAATGCAGTCTATGTCGAAGTATTCTGATGTTCCTAAGAAAACTCCATTTGTTTGCCTGTTTTCCAATAAATTCTGCTGAGTTAGCCTTATTTTTTTTGTTTTTCTGAATTTTTCAAATTGTAAAGATATTTACGGACACGTAATATATATATATATATATAGTATATATATTATATATATAATTAATCATTTAGGGTAGCAAAAATCAGTAAAAATTTATCGCTACCAGCGGCCTGGTGGAAAAGGGAAAAGATAGTCAAAGACTAAATAGACAAATATAACAATTTAGGAATGGCCTAAACAGGCCATTCGTCCACCAGAAAGAGCAGCCAGAACTCCTACGCCAAGTAGTTAATTCGGAAATAAGTGAAATTTAAAAACATTTACCCTAATTCAGTAAATGTTTTTATTTTCACTTATTCCGAATTACACTACTTGCGGTAGGAGTTCTGGCTGCTCTTTCTGGTGGACGAATGGCCTGTTTAGGCCATTCCTAAATTGTTATATATATATATATATATATATATATATATATATCTATAGAGAGAGAGAGAGAGAGAGAGAATAATTTTCTTTTGCCCTTGTTTATAAGTTTAACCTTTAATGGTATTTTAATATGCTGCCACTTTTTGATGAAATTTTTTCTGTAAAAAACTTCATCCTATATTAGTAGTATATATATACACACACACACATATATATATATACCGGAGTAAACACATAAATGTGAAACAAGGTGGAAAAAAGAGTACTCTAATACCAGTGGTAGAGTAATATGCTTTATTCAAAGCAGCAGAAAATTCAGCAAAACCTGTTACTCTGAGTTTCCCGTTGCCGTTTGTCGGAAAGTTTTTGCTAGAACGGCAGGTTTTGTTGAATTTTCTGCTGCTTTGAATAAGTATATATATATATATATATATATATATATATATATATATATATGTATATATATATATTTTCATCACACACACACACAAGGTTTTCATAAACTATCTCTACAATTTCTACATCTTATTCCATCTATCAAAGTTGATATCCATCAATCAACTTGTGTGCAACCAATGGAGTCCACTTGAAAGTGTTCTGATGTTTCTAATAATACTTTATTTATTTGTCTCTGTGTTTTCCAACAAACTCTGAAGAGATATCCTTATTCTTCTTTTACCCTTGAATTTCTCAAGCTGTAAAGGTAATTTACGGACACCCTATATATATAACTAACATCAAAATGAAATGACACAGCAATGTTTTTTTGGTTGTTTTTTTTTTTTGGCATCTCTTGTATATTGTCACGTGTTCTACTCTATGTCATACAGGGTGTTGGCTACCTTAACGAGGTTAGTAGTCGCATCTCATCTTTCTCTTTCTATACCAGCACTGTGTTCCATTGTCCCCATATCTCTCTTTAGCTGATTCACTCAACACCTTACACTGTCTTTGTGCGGACACATGGCTTAGTGGTTAGCGTACTGAACTCATGATCGAAAGACTGTAGTTTCATTTCCTGGACTGGGCGACACATTGTGTTCTTGAGCAAAACACTTCACGTCACTTCGCATTGCTCCAGTCCATTTTCCTGGCAAAAATGACTAATCCCAATGGACTGGCATCCCACCGAGATTACTCTTTTACTTGTTTCAGTCATTTGACCGTGGCCATGCTGGAGCACTGCCTTTAGTCGAGCAAATTATGCCAGGAGACGAGGGGGTAAAAGTATGAGAAAAGGAGCCAGAGCAACTACATGACTAGTCACATTTTAGAAGAGAGGGCAGGAGCGACCAGGTGGGGCAGGAAAGTGAGAAAAACAGAGGTGCTGGGGCGAGAGGGTGGACCCGATGATGATGATGATAGCTCAACTTTTCTGTTCTAAAGCCTGTTGAATGGATCATGTGTAATTCAAAGAGCAAGAGCATCACAAACATTGGCAAAACTATTCTGTAATGAGGATTACATTAACCCTTTTGTTACCAACCCGGCTGAAACCAGCTCTGGCTCTGTATACAAATGTTTTGTTTTCATAAGTTTTGAATTGAAATCTTCCACCAAACCTTAATCACAATTTATGTTCCTAACACTAGCTGAATGATAATTAAGTTATTTTACTAAATTCTTTGTTATATTTAAAGTAATTGAAAGAAACACAGAACATCTCAACAGAAATACAGTAATGAAAGGGTTAAAGCAAACTACGGACTGCGAGGTCAGTTCATCCGGCTCACTGCCGCACTGCACCTTTTGTGTAAGTACCAGCAATGGGAGTTCATTTGCCTCGGGTATGGCATCAGTATTTGGAACAACTCATGTCTGTGAGCAAACATTTTCAGAAATGAAGAATGTGAAGTCAGCACATCGAACGAGGTCGTCTGATGAACATTTGGAAGCAATTCTCTTGGTTGGATGCAGCAATTCCAAAGCAGATATTGGTGATATCGTCAAAGCTAAACACCAGTTTCACAAATCTCAATAATCCATTTTGCTGCTTAGTTTGTGAGATTCGGATATGTGCGCACTGGGTGTGATATAACTATCTTATTGCTAACATCGCCTTCTTTGGTAACATTTTGGTAAATGGCAGCAAGCTGGCAGAAACGTTAGCACGCCGGGCGAAATGCCAATCGGTATTTCGTCTGTCGTTACGTTCTTAGTTTAAATTCCGCCGAGGTCGACTTTGCCTTTCATCCTTTCGGGGTCAATTAAATAAGTACCAGTTACACACTGGGGTCGATGTAATCGACTTAATCCCTTTGTCTGTCCTTGTTTGTCCCCTCTGTGTTTAGCCCCTTGTGGGTAGTAAACAAATGGGTATTTCGTGTGCCGTTACGTTCTGAGTTCAAATTCTGCTGAGGTCGACTTTGCCTTTCATCCTTTTGGGGGTCAATTAAATAAGTACCATCATCATCATCATTGTTCGACCGTGGTCGAGACAATGGAATTTACCAGCTACGCACTGGGGTCGATGTAATCGACTTAATCCGTTTGTCTGTCCTTGTTTGTCCCCTATGTGTTTAGCCCCTTGTGGGTAGTAAAGAAATGGGTATTTCGTCTGCCGTTACGTTCTGAGTTCAAATTCCGCCGAGGTTGACTTTGGCGTTTATCCTTTCGGGGTCAATTAAATAAGTACCAGTTATGTACTGGGGTTGATGTAATCGACTTAATCCGTTTGTCTGTCCCTGTTTGTCCCCTCTGTGTTTAGCCCCTTGTGGGTAGTAAAGAAATGGGTATTTCGTCTGCCGTTACATTCTGAGTTCAAATTCCGCCGAGGTTGACTTTGGCTTTTATCCTTTCGGGGTCAATTAAATAAGTACCAGTTATGTAATTGACTTACTCCGTTTGTCTGTCCTTGTTTGTCCCCTCTGTGTTCAGCCCCTTGTGGGTAGTAAAGAAATGGGTAAATAAAACATGTTGGCTGTCTTTATTTTTTGTGTATTCACTGTATTGTAATGAACAAAATGGTTATGCGGCCTGCATTTGTCATTCTTTCCGTTATCTGGCCTACCGTGTAAGAAGTTTGGTGACCCCTGCATTAAAGGTACAAGTGTCTATGGAATTCTCACTCACAAATACTATAATTCAATTAATAGACATTTCCATTCCAAAGGAACATTCATAATGGAGATTCCCCCTCTTACACCTGTCATTTCTCTTTAACACTCATGCCAAACGCAACTTGCAGATTTCCTGAATAGCTCTCCAAACACCTCCTGCGATTCCAGCTTCAGTCAAGCTCTACACGATTTGAATCCCTAATAACCCTTCCAACCCCGACACCAGGTTCTAAGAGAACGCCTCCATTTCCAGATTAACAATCAACGAGCATGTTTAAATTCTTAAACGAAAGGTAGAAACACACAAAGAAGGTGTCCACGTGCATTTAAAAGCACATGCAGAAATGTTAAGAACACAGGTGTAAAAACACTTGGAAGAAAGTCATTGTTAGGTATTCCGATACCGTTATAGTACATACAGCAGTTTATTCTCTAAGAACACTGTGGATAGCGATTTTCTTGTTTTATATATTTATTTATTTCTCTATTTACATTTTCTTGTTTTATTAGCTCTGCTATTGATTTTCATTCCAACGTCAGATTTTTCTATCTGCTTGTTTACATCAAATAATTTCTATTCCTCTTCTTATTGCTGCCTTCTCCTCTTCATCACCATCACAGTCACTATTATGTTTTCAACCAATCCACTATTAGAGCTATATTTACTCCTGAAATACTACAACTACATACATACATATATATATATATATATATATATATATATATAATCAAAATAAGCAACAAGGATATCCAAAGACCCCATTTGATTTATATGGATAATACCATACCAAATTCTGGTGCCTTTAACTTAAGTACCATATTCATCTAAATCTAAATTTTTGCTGTACAAACACACACACACACATAAATATGTGTGTGTGTGTGTGAGTGTGTGTAACTTAAAATCTCAAAGGCAAAAGCTAACACTAAATTTTGCATATTTAACTTTATTCATATTTTTAAAAATTATATTTTGCATTCATTTTCTTTCATGCTAAACACATGGACAGAATTTTCTTTGGAATATATAAACAGACACAATATATATATATATTGACCAATACTTCATAAGCGAAAGACCATGTTATATATATATATATATATATATATATAGGTTTGTTTTTATGTTACGATAAAAACAATTTTACATTAAATTGAAGGATTACATTTGGTAGAGTACAAATTTATTATTTTTTTAATAAGAATAATACTGACAGTGACTTCGAAGTTTCAGCCAGCTAAGTCATCATCATTTATATGTACACACACAAGTGCACATTTAAACACACATATATATACCTGTGTATGTGTGCATGTCTATATAAATACATAAAAATATATGTTTATATTCATGTACACACACACACACTCTTTCTCATCTTTCACGCTATGAAAATTTCCGAATGCTCTTTACCACTGTTCCAAGCAATTTTCTTTATGCTTAAGCATATACAATTATATATATATATTTATACACACATGTATATTCCATAAAAATACATACCAGAACTATAAATTGAATTTTAAAATTATTTTTCATCCATTTTTTTTTTCTCGTTAACATAAATGAATAGATAGATGAAATGACAAACAACTGCAAAGAAGACCAAGGTGCACTTGAATAATAAAATATCACTACATATTTACTTACTTCACAAATTAAATATAAATTCATATATATATATATATGAATAATACACCCATAACATACATATATAAGAACAACAATAATGGCATCAATGTAACCAAAACCAAAAAAAATAATTTTATAAAACCATGCAGCATAACAGTAAATATACAGCACAACGATAAAAATAAATTAAAAAAAGCACAGATCAGGAAAAAAAAAAAGAAAAAGGAACCAAAAATAATCACAAAAACCAATATTTATCTGAATAGTTTTTGGAACTTACAAGAGGCTTAGAACACCAGATCTGAAACAAAAGAAAAACCTGGCGATTTGAGCAAAGAAAGAGAAAAAAGAAAAATAAACAAAGAAAAAAAAACAAAAACAAAGCTAAAAAAAACTGAAAGAGTTTTTTTTTTTTTTTTTTTTGGTAACTGCAGTCTAAGCAAGACAACTACTTTTGGGGGGGAAAGAGACAAAAAAAAACTACCTTCGATGACAAACAAAAATTTGAGAACTAAAGGATAAAAAAAAATCTCTGTGGAATAGGAATCAGAGAATAACTTGTTTCTGTTGGGGGGTATAAAATGAAATAAAGAAAAAAGAAAAAGCAAAGAATAGAGTTGTTATATATATTTATATATTTATATATATATACATGTTTATATATATACACATACATATGCATACATATATATACATATACACACACATATATATATGTGTATATATATATGCATATATACACACATATATATATAAACATATACATATATATGTACATATACACATTTATATATGTATGTGTATGTATATATATATATATATATATGCATATATACACACACATATATAAACATATACATATATATGTACATATACACATTTATATATGTATGTGTATATATATATATATGCATATAAACATATACATATATATGTACAAATACACATTTATATATGTATGTGTGTATATATATATATATATATATATATATATATATGCATATATACATACATGTAAATATATATTTTTATATAGATAGATATAACAACCACCACGAGAACAACAACATCAAACTCATGTCACAGAGAGTAAGTTCATGAACCAAACCAAGGCAGGCTACAGTCAGGAGGATTAAAATAACAGGGTTTGAATGAGTAATACCTTGAAGGCTCGAGAGTAGCTTCTTCGAGGGTTTTGTAACCTTGCCAAGAGATACGGTATCTGCGGAGAAGGTCATAAATGGAAGGGTTATCATAAAACAGTAGTGGTTAACCTCTCAAAGCAAAAAAGACGTGTAACGGACATTCGTTCCTAGTCGTTACCAAACAATTAAACAAACGAAAAAAAAAAAAATCGGAAAGGAAACAAAAAATCATTGTTAGTTTCTCGTCAGAGGGGATAAAAAAAGGTAAAAATCCCGACATCAAGAGTAATTTTTTTTTCTTCTTTTAAACCAATGTTGGACATTTCCCTCCTTGGGAGAAAGAAAGAAACGGAAACAAATAACGAAATGAACAGAAGATAAAATAAGACGAACAAAATAAATGGTCGAAATATTGATTCTGATGATTTTGTTTTATCTGCAGCAGGGAATGAAACTGGCCAATAAATTCCTGGCAAGAATATAGTTAAGTTGGTGTTCTGAAACTTTCAGTCAAAAATAAAAGAATTTCAGTCAAAAATAAAAGAAAAAAAATGAAGAAAAAAGCTGTATTTGTTAAATCGACATTTCACATTAAATTAGGTTTATCTGTTGACTCTGAACTAATAACAACAAAACAGGACAGATTTCTTCTCCTTCTTTCAGTTCTCTCATATTTTCATACTGACAGGCGCAGTCATGGTTGTGTGGTTAAGAAGCTGTCTTTGCAACCATATGGTTCCATGTTCAATCCAACTGAACAGCACTTTGGGTAAATGTCTTCTACTATAGCCCCCTCCCCCGGATAGACCAAAGCCTTATGAGTGTGAATTTGGGACATGGAAATTGTTTGGAAGCCCTGTATGTATGTGTGTATAAGTGAAGGTGCATGGCTCAGTGGTTAAACCATCAAGCTCACAATCATGTAGTATTGAGTTCAATTCCTGGATCAGACTGTGCTGTGTTCTTGAGCAAGACACTTTATTTCGTGTTGCTCCAGTTCACTCAGTTGTAGAAACGAGTTGTGAAGTCACTGGTGCCAAGCCTGTATCGGCCCCTTTGCCTTTCCCCTGGATAACATCAGTGGCATGGAGAGGGGAGGCTGGTATGCAGGGGTGACTGCTGGTCTTCCATAAACAACCTTACCCAGACTTGTGCCTCGGAGGGTATCTTTCTAGGTGCAATCGTATGATCATTCATGACCAAAAAGGTATTTATGTATGTATATATATGTGTGTGTGTGTGTGTGTATATATATCTTTATATATAAAGCTGAAGTTTTCTGTGTATGGCAGGTTTGGTAGCCTTCAACTAACACTATCTCCTCCGAGACCCTGTGGCGCAAGTTAACCAAAATTGAGAGTATGATAGAAGAAGGCTTGCTCTTCATTCCGTAGAAGAAAAAATTCAAATCGGACCATGTTAAGACCAAAAACTTTTTACATCAAAAAGGTGCTTTTTTTTCTATGAAAATCCCTATTTTTTAATGATTCTTTTACTGCTGTGTCGCCATTTTTCGATGTATTTCAACCAGAAAAATGTTCACTTAAAGAGAATAACAAGTTACATGATGCAAAATTTTTACTTTTCAAAAATCCAATTCTAAAGGGTCAAGGGTCGAAACAAGCCGAGCAACGCCAGGCGATACAGCTAGTATATATATATATATATATATATATATATATATATAATATATATATATATATATGTTAATTTGCAACCCTGCTGGTGTTTGTGCCAACCACATTACAGAGTGTATAGGGTGCTTTTTCACCCAGTACACTCTGTAATGTGGTTGGTGTATGGAAAGGCATCCAGCCATAGAAACAACGCCAAAACAAATAGAGTTTGGTGCAACTCTCTAGCTTGCCAGCTCCTGTCAAACTGTCCAACCTATGTCAACATGGAAGAGGGACATTAAATAATGCTGATGATCACACACACAAAAGTAAACATACAGGTACAAAACAAGGTGGAAAAAAAAACAAGGTAGTGTAAAATATTCCATTGAAGCCAAAGAACATTGTCACTTGATAGTAACACATGGACGTGGTGGGCAACCTACAAAAATTTCTAAGACCAATCATGTGACTATCCTCTACCAATCAAATCCTATTCAAAATATATATATGTGTGTATGTATGTGTGTGTGTGTGTGTGTGCGTCTGTCTGCACCACCCCTCCCCAACATCGCTTGGCAACTGATGCTGGTGTGTTTACATCCCCGTAACTTAGCGGTTTGGCAAAAGAGACCAATAGAATAGGCTTACAAAGAATAAGTCCTGGGGTCGATTTGCTTGACTAAAAGGCGGTGCTCCAGCATGGCCGCAGTCAAATGACTGAAACAAGTAAAAGAGTATATGAAATTTAGAGAAGTCTAGCATGCATGCACACACACATGTGTGTGTGTGTGTGAGTAAAGACGAAGCCATTATATCTGCGGGAGGCAATCATCTGCAGAGTTTGCCAAGACAGCAATGCCAAACACAAAGCCTGAACCCTTTTCACACCAAAGCTACCTGAGACCAATCCTGATTCCTCTGATACAAAGCTTCCTGTTTTAAAGCGATTTCCATATTGTAAAATTTCATTGATTTATGTTCCAAACTTCCACTTAATAATGACAAAGTTATTTTATGAAATTCTTCGTTATTTTCAAAAATTAATTACAAGAAAAGTCTTCCGATTCCTCATATACCGTATTCTTCTCTCAGTTCCTTTTCTGCTTTCTTTATTAAATTTTAAAAAACCTTCCATCAAAATTTCATGATTTATGTTCCAAGCACCAACTCCAGAATGATTAAGTTATTTAAAAGAAAAAAATAATTCTTTAATATTTTCAAAATTATTTGAAACCAAAACAATGCATTTCAACAAAAAAAAAAAGGGGTCGGTCAAAGAAGTCTAATTTAAAAGCTCCCATCAAAATTTCTCTTTGATTTATGTTCAAAACTTCAGCTTAATAATGACAGTTATTTTCTCGCATTTATCTCTTGCTTTGGTCATTAGCCTGTCTGGCAAAATGCTTAGTGGCATTTCATCCGTCTTTTATGTTCTGAGTTCAAATTCCACCATATTCCCTTCTTAAAGACGTGGATATGAAATAAATGAAATACCAGAAATTTCTTCCTGTTATTCTCTCTCTCTTTCTCATATATATATATGGATATATATATATATATCTGTAAATGTAATATGTAACAATTATTCGGTAGCCATGATAAAACTCCGAGTTTCGGGTGCCGGGGTGCAAATCCACGCCGCCATATCTTCAGTTATATGGCGGTGTGAATTTCCACCCCAGCATCCGAAACTCGGAGTTTTATCATGGCTACCGAATAATTGTCACATATTACATTTACAGAAAAATTCCTCTATTTACATAATATCGAGGTCTCTTTCATTCTTTTGTTGTCTTACCATTTTTATCAATATATATATATATATAATAAAAATAAATGCGCTCTTTTAAAGCCTAGTCAGGCTCATGGGCCCAGTTTCTATGGCATATGTGTTCCCCAGCTTGACGGGACGCCGGTCCATCGCAGCGTTACTCATTTTGCCAGCTGAGTGGACTGGAGCAATGTGAAAATGAAGTGTTTTGCTCAAGAACACAATGCAATGCCCGGTCCAGGAATCGAAACCACAATCCTACGATCATGGTGCTGACACCCTAACCACTAAGCCACGCGCCTTCACATATATATATATATATATATAAAGACTACAGGGTAATGCTGTTAACAGAAGATGAAAGAAGAGAATTGACGATGATCTTGCCGATGCCAGTGCTGCCTCGACTGGCTTCTGTGCCGGTGGCACATAAAAAGCACCATCTGAACATAACCGATTCCACTACCGCCTTGACTGGCTTCCGTGCCGGTGGCACGTTAAAAGCACCAACCGATTGTGGCCACTGCCAGATTCCCCTGGTACCTGTGTCGGTGGCACGTAAAAAGCACCCACTACACTTGCGGAGTGGTTGGCGTTAGGAAGGGCATCCAGCTGTAGGAACACTGCCAGATCAGACTGGAGCCTGGTGCAGCACCTGGCTTCCCAGACCCCGGTCGAACCGTCCAACCCGTGCCAGCACAGAAAACGGACGTTAAACGATGATGATGATGATGATGTGAAGGATTCAATACAATGATATACTTAAGGAAATGGTTATGTAGCTAGTTACAGGTTTTACTATAACTTTGAAGCTATGCTTACTTACATACATACATATATATATATATATATATGTAGTGGAGGCGCAATGGCCCAGTGGTTAGGGCAGCGGACTCGCGGTCATAGGATCGCGGTTTCGATTCCCAGACCGGGCGTTGTGAGTGTTTATTGAGCGAAAACACCTAAAGCTCCACGAGGCTCCGGCAGGGGATGGTGGTGATCCCTGCTGTACTCTTTCACCACAACTTTCTCTCACTCTTACTTCCTGTTTCTGTTGTACCTGTATTTCAAAGGGCCGGCCTTGTCACTCTCTGTGTCACGCTGAATATCCCCGAGAACTACGTTAAGGGTACACGTGTCTGTGGAGTGCTCAGCCACTTACACGTTAATTTCACGAGCAGGCTGTTCCGTTGATTCGGATCAACCGGAACCCTCGTCGTCGTAACCGACGGAGTGCTTCCATCCATCCATATATATGTAAAATGAAAACACATGGAAGTAAAACAAACGTGACAATACATCCACCATCATCAACAAATGATGACATCTCACTGCATCCATCACTCCCGTAAGTTTCCCAAAGAATCTATTAGCATACAATTAGGCAAAGACGGAAGAGAATAATAAATTGGAATACTGCAGAGAATTATAAATAAACCGTACGGTAGGATAACATGTAGCATTGGCTTTAGTTATGTCCTCTGTCGGTCAATAAATCAATGTGGCTATAAGTGATCAGTATAAAGGTAAAGACCCCCTTCGGTCATGAGTGACCATGGGTTTGCACCTAGAGAGTTACCCTCTGAGGCACAAGTCTGGGCAAGGTTGTTTTATGGAAGACCAGTAGTCGCCCATGCATACTGGCCTCCCCTCTCCACGCCACCAGTGTTATCCAAGGGAAAGACAAAGGTCGATACAGCTTGGCACCTGTGACGTCGCAACTCATTTCTACAGCTGAGTGAACTGGAGCAACGTGAAATAAAGTGTCTTGCTCAAGAACACAACACGCAGCCCGGTCCGGGATTCGAGCTCACAACCTCACGATCGTAAGCTCGACGCTCTAACCACTGAGTGATCAGTATAAACAGTGCATATTGTATGAGGCTTTTATTTCGACATCGAGAAAACAATGATGCACAATGGTGGGAAGAAACTCTGGGGGGAGCGGAACAGCAGAAGGGTCTGCTGAGAAGGAACACCGCTGCTCGGGCAAGTGTTTCAGCGTTTGACTTCTTGCACTCTAGCGGGGAGGGGGGGTTGGGGTTGGGCCACATCCAGGTCATGACTCCTGGGTACCCCTTCCGCATTTAAACCTTCAGGGGTTTTCAACAGGTTATAACTCCTCTCTGTTGACTCAGCTTTCATATTTGTGTACATACCTGTCTGTCTGTCTGTCTAGCTCTCTATCTATCCAATGAATGTGTGTGTGTGTGTGTGTATATATATATATCATCTTCATCGTTTAACGTCTGCTTTCCATGCTAGCATGGGTTGGACGATTTTGACTGAGGGCTGGCGAACCAGATGATTGCACCAGTCTCCAATCTTGATTTGGCAGAGTTTCTACAGCTTGATGCCCTTCCTAACACCAACCACTCTGAGAGTGTATATATATATATATATATATGTATGTATTTATCTATCTATCTATCTATCTATCTATACATATATGTATTTATATATCTATCTATACATACATATGTATTTATATATCTATCTATCTATCTATATACATATATACACACACATATATATATGTATTTATATAACTATATATATATATATATATACATGTATGTATATATCTATATATATACATGTACGTTTTTATATATCTATATATATATACATGTATGTATGTATTTGTATTTATATAATAATATAAAATTTAGACAAATACGTATAATTAGGTTAGTGTGTTTAAATGTCGAGTAGAGCACTGGCACAGTTTAGGCTACCTGTTGTTATCCGTAGTTGTGGTAGACTTCCGTTGGATTTCATTCAGGAACTTCACAATGGCAGTTAGGACAATAGTATTAATTAATAGTAGGAGACGGATTTCGTATTAGACTTTTATTAGGTACAACATATGTTTTGACCCATCAGCCTGGGTCTCTTCAGGTACATTGATTAAAGAAATCTCACTGAGGGGTCGAAACATTATGACGTACCTAATAAAAATCTAATATGAAATCCATCTCCTACTATCAATTAATACTATATATATATATATATATATATATATATATACATACACACATATCAGAAGGAGACAATTATTTGTCCCAGCAGTGGCCAGCAAAAAGGCCAGATGCATTTTGACCTTCAGTGGTGCACACTCACAGTTAATCACATGCATGGATGAGAATTCATCACCACTGACATAGGGGAGAAAATTGAATAAAGCATTCACTGATGTTGCAAATAGTTGCTCAGCTGAATAAAAATCCAGTATGTGCAATCGAGACAGTATTTAATTAAAATAGCCGCAATTTACATTGGTAACTGTCCCGAGATAACATCACTCAGTGAGGTTATTTTAATTTTTTTGCACAAGCACTAAAAATATTACTTGGGCCTATGTATAAAGAAATTTCAGTTCAAGTCCAGTTTCCCAATCATGACTATCTTGTTTAACTCCTAGTCATAAACCTGGACACAAAACTCTAAAGCCTAACTTTAAACCCTAACCCCTCATGTATAAACTAGCACTATGACCCGGCAACGCCGGGTCATAGTACTAGTGCATGCATATACAGCTGTGTGCGTGTGCACATACACGCGAGTACTGTCCAAATCTCCGACCAATCACATACAGCTAGCTGGCATTCAATTGGTGTATCAAGTTTCGGGCATTTTGATTGGGTTTTGGATTGAAAATTCACAAAAAAGTCACCTCTATTGATTTTTTAATGGCTTTGCGGGGTGACTGGGGAAATGTAAAGATGTGCACGGCCACCCTTGGACGGTTTTGAATGACCATAGAAAGTGAGAGCCCTCTAACTGAAAAATTGTGGATTTGTATAAAGGACACACACACAGACAGACATTTTGCCGTTTATATATATAGAGGTATGTAAATTGTATTAGATTGGAGTAAACAGATGGTGTAATGGCTCATTTATGTCCCTCGGTACACTGGCATCATCAGACATATTTATATGATCAATATTTGAACTAATTAGCTGATGTCCCTATTTTGTCACAAACATGCCTGTTGTTACTTATTTAATTAATTAACAACTCAGACTGATGCAATATTAACGATCATCTCTGCTAAGAAGAGTATCAAAGGGGAGATTACCCACATGGAATTGTTGGTCTTGATCATCAAATATGCAGCTCAGTCTAGAATTGCAAGGCCAATTGGCACAAACCCTGAGGCACACCACCAGGTCACAGGGTCATAGATCATTGTCACTTTAAAGTCTAGTTGTCCATGATTACTTGTATGGGTCAGGTGAGAGTATACTCTTTTACTTGTTTCAGTCATTTGAGAGCGGCCATGCTGGAGCACCGCTTTTAGTCGAGCAAATTGACCCCAAGACTTATTCTTTGTATGCCTAGTACTTATTCTATCGGTCTCTTTTGCCAAACCACTAAGTTATGGGGACATAAACACACCAGCATCGGTTGTCAAGCAATGTTGGGGTAGGGGGGACAAACACAGACACACAAACATATACACACACATACATATATATATGTATATATATATATTAACCGATCATGGCCGTTTGCCAGCCTCCTCTGGTCCCTGTGCAGGTGGCACGTAAAAAGCACCCACTACACTCATGGAGTGGTTGGCGTTAGGAAGGGCATCCAGCTGTAGAAACACTGCCAGATCAGACTGGAGCCTGGTGCAGCCTTCTGGCTTCCCAGATCCCCAGTCGAACCGTCCAACCCATGCTAGCATGGAAAACAGTCGTTAAACGATGATGATGATGATATACGACGGGCTTCTTTCAATTTCCGTCTACCAAATCCACTCAGAAGGCTTTGGTTGGCTCGAGGTTATAGTAGAGGACACTTTACCCAAGGTGCCACGCAGTGGGACTGAAATTGGAACCATGTGGTTGGTAAGCCAGCTACTTACCACTCCTATTTAGTCCACTTTCATGTTCAGAATTCCAATTCTGCCGAGGTCGACTTTGCCTTCCATCCTTTCAGGGTCGATAAAATAAGTACCAGTAGAGTACTGGGGTCGATGTAATCAACTAGTCCCCTTCCCCACAAAGATTTCAGGCCTCGAATCATAGTTATAATAATTAGTGGAAACTGAGACACACTAGTATACATAACTAGTTCCTACGTACGTTTCATCATTGTAGTTAATCGGAGCTCAGCACTGAATGTTCCTAGTTTATTTGGATAAAGTGATCCCCTTATGATCCATTGCACTTTGGCATCCAAATGCACTTGGAACACCAAATGCGGATTTCCAATTAACGGCAATGGTAGAACGTACGTAGGCACTAAATACTTATACCGGTGTTATACCGTTCCATATGCTCTGTATATGTTCATAAACTAGTAACACTGCTAAGTATAACATTAGACTAACCACTGTGCTGGAAGCCGACTGGATAATGATAATCTACGTGAAGCTCTCTAACTCATATAATAGGAGTCGTACATCTAATTGTACGCACAAAATAATATAATAGTTATCTAATATAGTCTGTTCAGTGTTGAGGAATGTTCAATTGGCCATTGAAAGAGTTTAACAGAATCGTTGATGCAGTTGGTATTTTGTAAACGTGTATTAGATTACCAAACAGCATTGAACGACAAGTGTTCATACGTGAAGACAAACTTGGTCATATACGACTTCGACTTCAGCTGGAACCATGCAACTAAGTTTTTGTTTGACTATTTCTTTGGAAAGTTTGTAAGTTTATTACAGGCGTAAAACGCAAGAATTGCGGCGTAATTGGAGAGAGAGAGAGAAAGAAGGGGAGAGAGAGGAGAGAGAGAAAGAAGAAGGAGAGAGAGAGGAGAGAAGAAAGAGAAAAGGCGAGAACAGAGAGAAAAAGAGAGAAGAATGAAAAAAAGAGGGAATGAAATAAAGATAGTGAAAGAAAGAAAGAGAAAGTGAGCGAGAGACAGAGAGAGAATATATAAAAAACACTAAGGTTTACTTGAAATATTGAAACGAAAACAAAAATACTGTTTACTAATTGGATCTTTTGGAAATTTCTGCTGACTCTCACACATCATTGCATCTTATAATTAATATGAGTTTTTAATGCTGTTGCTAATTAAGTACTTCTAAACTCCTTAATGTATTTTTTCTCGTAATATACACGTTTTTAAAATGAAAATATTGCTGATCATTATTATTATTACATCTAAATGTTGTTGTTTTTTAAATGTCGTTTCTAATTAAATAATTATAAGTTCAGCTAAATGATTTCCCAACCTCTTCGTTATATGCTTTTAACATGAAAGTTTTTCTCCTTCAAAAACAAAAAAAAAAGTAATTTTTTTCGTTTCGTTATTTCAAATATGCCACGATATTTTTATACACTTCTTACAGTTTTTTTCCTTTAAGATAAATTTACGCCGCGATTCTCCACATTTACCAATTATTTTTATCCACAGTCGAAAGAAAACGGGGTAAAAATATATAAAGGACATAAATTCGAGAGAAATAGATTTTATACATAACATTCTCTAACTGGTTGCTCGTACAAGACAACGAATACGATTTTAATGCATTAAAAAAAAAGTTATTCTTCTCTTCATTAGATACAACACTGAGTTAAGTCTCTCACTACTATTAAAACACTTTAAAAAAAAAATTCTGTGGAGCAGAGCAGAAAACAGACACTACAGAGAATATGGGACGAAATAAACACATCTAAAATAACTACTATCAACATATATGTATTTATAGAGAGAAGAAAATATAAAACGAAGGCAATAATAATCTAAAGATAGTGGCATATCATTATCATATATTATTATAGTGGCATATCATTATCATATATTATAGTGGTATATATATTATCATATATTATAAGGTTGTCTCAAAAGTTCGTAGAAAGTCTTGGAAAATAATGGTCTTTATTTTGAGGAATTATTTTTGTTGTTTTTGTTAGTACTTGGCGAGTAAAAATTCAATTTTCGCAAGTGTTTACGAACTTTTGGGACAACCTAATATTATATATATTTTTATGTATATCAATAAAATCGAAAAAGGTTTTCAGCCATCGAAGAAGTTACTACATACCTTGTGGTAGACAAAATCTATATTATGTCACACGAACATATATATAGAGAGAAATATAAGATTAAACATCAACAGTTGTTTACAAACAGTTTGGGGGGAAAAGCGTATGAAGTTGTCATGGAATCGGTTGTTCTTAATTTGAAGAAATGGAACTCCATGTAGTCACACTGGGAAACACTTCGCTGATTTCTTAACACGTGTTTTTAGCGTTGTGTAAGTGTATGCGTGTGTTTGTGTGTGTGCTGGTGTGTGCAAGAGTGTTTATGTGTGTAGGTGTCAATGCGTGCGTGTCGGAGTGTGTTTATGTACGCGTGTCAGTGCGTGTGTGTGTGTGTGTGTAAACGTGTTATAAGAATGTGTGTGAGCGTTATGTGTGTACGCGTATCGGCCTTAATATATTGTTGGAAAAAAAAAAAGAAAAACAAAAAAAACTGTAGAGGAGCTTGAAGTACACCAACGTCACCACCGCTTCCACCCCCTCCAACATCACCATTAAATACCACCACACACACATTCGTTTAACGCAGCTATTATGACAGCAGCCAACTTTTACTACAAGTACCCCCCCCCCACCGTCCCCATCGGTTCTAGTTCAGCGACAGAAATAGTGTCAGAGAGAGAGAGAGAGAAAAAGAGAGAGAAAGGGAGACAGACAGATAGACAGAAAGAGAGAGACAGAGAGTGCGAGAGGGAAAGAGAAAGAGAGAGAGAGAGGGAGGAGTGATGATGTAAGAATGGGAATTTTTTTTAGGACAAGATGTTGAGAGAGGATCTGTTGTTTATACTTATCACAACGAGTGTGCACGTATACGTGTGTGTGTGTGTAGGTGTTTGTATCAGAATGTATGTAAAAGGATGCGTGTGTGTATGTATGTATGTATGGGTGTGTGTATGTGTGTGTGTGTGTGACTGCGTGTTGCGCGCGAGTGGGAGACGCATTACGATACGTATGTTCTCAAAGTGGTTTTTCGTGACATTATTATTATTATACAAGAGTATGTTTTTCAGAGACGAGTGTAAAGGAATTCATGGTTGTGTGTGCGTGTATGTATGCGTATACACACACACACACACATATTATTAGTTGTTGCCAACCTACCCCGCTCCCGTCTCTCATCCCGCTTCATGCCTTGTGCCCCCCTCCCCATCTCACTCTTGCAAGCCCCATTCCCAACCACACTTAGTTCCTCCGTTCCCCACTCGTTTCTACTCACGTCATATCTTGAGGGACCACCTGGATACTTCATCACTATATATCTCTAAACCCGGCAACCCCCCCTAAGCTTGCTTGGTGAGGCAGGTTATTATTGGACATTCTGCAGGATAAAAGAAAACAAAACTCAACAAAGGTGGGGCACCTTGGGCCAACCAAAGCCTTGTAATAGATTTGGTAGATGGAAACTGAAAGAAGCCTATCGTATATCTGTTTCTATTTCTTTACTACCCACAAGCGGCTAAAAACAGAGAGGACAAACAAGGACAGACAGACGGGTTAAGTCAATTACATCGACCCCAGCGCGTAACTGGTACTTAATTTATCGACCCCGAAAGGATGAAAGGCAAAGTTGACCTCGGCGGAATTTGAACTCAGAACGTAGCGGCAGATGGAATACGGCTACGCATTTTGCCTGGCGTGCTAACGTTTCTTATTTCTTTACTACCCACAAGGGGCTAAACACAGAGAGGACAAACAAGGACAGACAGACGGATTAAGTCGATTATATCGACCCCAGCGCGTAACTGGTACTTAATTTATCGACCCCGAAAGGATGAAAGGCAAAGTCGACCTCGGCGGAATTTGAACTCAGAACGTAACGGCAGACGAAATACGGCTACGCATTTCGCCCGGCATGCTAACGTTTCTGCCAGCTCGCCGCCTATCATATATCATCATCATCATTTAGCGTCCGTTTTCCATGCTGACAGGGCTTAGATGGTTTCATCGGGATTGGTAAGTTGGAGTAGCTGTACCAGGCTCCAGTCTGATTTGGCTTCGTTTCTACAGCCAGATGCCCTTCCTAATGCCAACCACTCCAAGAGTGTAGTGGGTGCCTTTTACCTGTCACTAGGATGATTCCTTGTGAGGGCGCGTGGCTTAGTGGTTAGGGCATTCGGCTCATGATCGTAAGGTTGTGAGTTCGATTCCCGGCGACGCGTTGTGTCCTTGAGCAAGACACTTTATTTCACGTTGCTCCAGTCCACTCAGCTGGCAAAAATGAGTTGTACCTGTATTTCAAAGGGTCAGCCTTGTCACTCTCTGTGTCACGCTGATTATCCCCGAGAACTACGTTATGGGTACACGTGTCTGTGGAATGCTCAGCCATTTGCATGTTAATTTCACGAGCAAGCTGTTCCGTTGATCGTATCAGCTGGGACCCTCGTCGTCGTAACCGGCGGAGTCTTTTTTTTTAGAGGATGCTTTCTCAGGCATTGCTGTACTAATATAACCTGGTGTAGAACTCAATATATGCATGATTCTAAATGAAGTGTTAATTGGGTACAGAGCAGTAATGGCGACCCTTGTTGTACTCTTACGCCCCCAACTTTCTCTCACTCTTTCTTCCTGTTTCTCGAGTAACGCTGCGATGGACTGGCGTCCCGTCCAGCTGGGGGGGGGGAACACATACGCCACAGAAACCGGGAAAACGGGCCCAGGAGCCAGACTAAGCTTGAAAAGGGCGAAAAAGAAAAAAAAAAAAGTAGAGTGTTGGGGAAAAAAATGTCTTGTGGTATTTCTTTTAGCTCCTTACATTCTGAGTTCAAATCCTGCCGAGATCATTGATTTTATTTTCTTCATCCCTCTGGGACTGATAAAGAATACCAGTTTCATACCGGAGCCAATGGTATTGACTAACCAACCACCCTTTTTCATAATTGTTGGCCTTTTGCCTAAATTGGAAACAATTATTACCACTGTCAATTAAAAAGAAAACGAAGATTCAAACTGCCAATATTTTAATTATTAGTTTCCTAGTTTGTTCAAAAATCAATAGATCATAATTAGACCAAGAAAGAATCTTTTTGTTACCAGATTTCTGCTAAAATAGATTGCCTTTGTTTCAATAAATTTTTGAAAATAACGAAGAATTTTTATAAAATAACTTTGTCATTATTAATCTGACATCTGAAACATAAATTAACATGAAATTTTGATGGACGGTTTTAATTTCGATCAATTTAAAAGAGGAAGTTTGCATCATGGAAGCAGAGGCAGTCTCTTGAGGGTTGGCATCTAAAATGGTTAAGAAAATCTTTGCAATGCAAATACAACAAATTGCAACAATGCTAACGATATTGCATTTTGAATTTATTGCAATCGATATTGTGGTGCAGTGAAGGTGCATGGCTCAGTGGTTAGAGCGGCGAGCTTACGATCGTGAGGTTGTGAGCTCGAATCCCGGACCAGGCTACGTGTTGTGTTCTTGAGCAAGACACTTTATTTCACGTTGCTCCAGTTCACTCAGCTGTAGAAAAGAGTCACGACGTCACAGATGCCAAGCTGTATCGGCCCCTTTGCCTTTCCCTTGGATAACACTGGTGGTGTGGAGAGGGGAGGCCGGTATGCATGGACGACTGCTGGTCTTCCATAAAAACAACCTTGCCCAGACTTGTGCCTGGGAGGGTAACTTTCTAGGTGCAAGCCCATGGTCAGTGTCATGACCAAAGGGGGTCAACACCATTGTGGTGCAAGTATGGCTGTGTGGTTAAGAAATACACTTCCCAATTACATGGTTAGGAGTTCAATCCTGCTGAGACAAAACTGCTGAGGCAGCGATTTGAGACCAAACCACTCGAAAAAAAGTCAGTCAGACAACACAATCAAACCACGAGTAGTTTCACATGATTGGTCCATTAAGCAACCAATCGGCATCAAGCCATTGCATGATTCAATCTTCTAGAATCTTCTTTGTGTCCTATAAAAAACAGTTTTTGGTGGTAATTGGAATGTCGAGGCAGCCTCACATTGTGTCTCCATTCTTGCCACATCCGGCTGGTTAAAACGGATGCCTGACACTAGACAGGAATTTTTTTAGCCACAAACATAGCACAATTATTTTCCAGTCGTGATGGATCAGCCACAGATTGCTCTATCAGTAAGCTTGCCATAAACTCCAAGCAGTATGTCTCTTCTCGTATGTAATTATTACAGTTAGTATTTTTAAAAGACCACCACAGTTAAAACTCTAAGTGCAATAATTCTCATGCCAGAGGCATGTAAAAAGCACCATCCGAATGTGGTCGATACCAGCACCACCTTGACTGGCATCCGTGCCAGTGGCATGTAAAAAGCACCAACTGATTGTGGCCGTTTCCAGCCTCCTCTGGCCCCTGTGCCGGTGGCATGTAAAAAGCACCATCCAAATGTGGCCGATGCCAGCGCTGCCTTGACTGGCGTCCATGCCAGTGGCATGTAAAAAGCACCAACCACTCATGGCTATTGCCAGCCTCCCCTGGCACCTGTGTCGGTGGCACATAAAAAGCACCCACTACACTCACAGAGTGGTTGGTGTTAGGAAGGGCATCCAGCTGTAGAAACACTGCCAGATCAGACTGGAGCCTGGTGCAGCCTTCTGGCTTCCCAGACCCCAGTCGAACTGTCCAACCCATGCTAGCATGGAAAACGGATGTTAAATGATGATGATGATGATGTTAATCGTTTGCGGGTGTTGTTAGTTATTACCTCATGCAGCCTGAGAAATATATTTCCATTCGGCAACTCAACCACTTATCACCTCAAACCAGCCGACGACAACAACAACAACAACACTACAACCCACAACAGGGCAACTGCAAGTGAGACAATCCAACAACTTAAGAGTGCACAAAAGACATAGCCCTCAACAACATTTGTTGACTTATTATTTGTCCTTGATAAGACAATTACAAATTGTTTTAAGCTACCAAACACTGTAGTACTGATAGCATGTGAAAGTTAAGATAATATTAAAGAATGTGGGGGGAAAAGAGCAATAGAAAGGTTTTCTGACCTGCTATCACCCATTGGAAAATTATTTCCCCAGGGTTGGGGTAAAAAAACAATTTGTTGTGTTCCTTTGTTTTTTTTGTTTTTATTTTTCTATGATTTTGTCCAAAACAAGGCTTGGGGTCAGCTTACCTTGGGCAAGTGTCTTCTACTATAGCCTTGGGCTGACCAAAGCCCTGTGAGTGGATTTGGTAGACAGAAACTGAAAGAAGCCTGTCGTATATATATATATATATATGTATGTATGTGTATGTGTTTGTGTGTCTGTGTTTGTCCCCCTAGCATTGCTTGACAACCGATGCTGGTGTGTTTATGTCCCCGTTACTTAGCGGTTCGGCAAAAGAGACCGATAGAATATATATGTGTGTGTATATGTTTGTGTGTCTGTGTTTGTCCCACCAACATTGCTTGACAATTGATGCTGGTGTGTTTACATCCCTGTAACTTAGCAGTTCTGCAAAAGAGACCGATAGAATAAGTACTAGGCTTACAAAGAATAAGTCCTGGGGTTAATTTGCTCGACTACGGGCGGTGCTCCAGCATGACCGCAGTTAAATGACTGAAACAAGTAAAAGAGAGATATTGTATAACAAAACAGAAAATTGGAAAGCTTTTGGTATATAATACCAAAAAAAATCTCCAATTTCCTACTTTGTTGTTAATATATATAAATATATATATGAGTATGTGTGTACAAATACACACACACACACATATATATATATATATATACAGCAAAATTTTGAAACCAGACATACAATACTTAATGACCTTCAATGCTCTACAGATAGAGAGGAAGAGATAAGTTTTATCAGATGGTAATAATCGGAAAACTCATTGTGTAATATAGAGATATCTTGGAGTTCTAGTAATTGTCAACAAGCGACCATTCATGTAAATTTTTTTTAAGAAATGATACAACAAACTAACAAATCATCACCACCACTACCATCATCATCATCATCAATTTAACATCCACTTTTCCATGCTTGCAGGGGTTGGACACAATTTGTTGAAGCAAATTTTCTGCGACTGGATGTCCTTCCTGTTGCCAACATTTATCTCTCTTTCTCTGTCTCTTTCTCTCTCTCTTTTACTTGTTTCAGTCATTTGACTGCGGCCATACTGGAGCACCGCCTTTAATCGAGCAACTCAACCTCGGGACTTTATTCTTTGTAAGCCCAGTACTTATTCTATTGGTCTCTTTTGACGAACTGCTAAGTGACGGGGACATAAACACACCA
>NC_043019.1:14259676-14264676 GCF_006345805.1 Octopus sinensis | reverse complement strand
ACGGTTCTAAGTTCAGTCCCACTGCGTGGCACCTTGGGTAAGTGTCTTCTACTATAGCCTCGGACCGACCAAAGCCTTGTGAGTAGATTTGGTAGACAGAAACTGAAAGAAGCCCGTCGTATATATATATATATATATATATATTATATATATATATATATATATATATAATGTATGTGTGTGTGTATGTTTGTGTTTGTCCCCCCAACATTGCTTGACAACCAATGCTGGTGTGTTTATGTCCCCGTAACTTAGCGGTTCGGCAAAAGACACCAACAGAATAAGTACTAGGCTTACAAAGAATAAGTCCTGGAGTCGATTTGCTCGACTAAAGGTGGTGCTCCAGCATGGCAGCAGTCACATGCCTGGTGCAGCCATCTGGTTCGCCAGCCCTCAGTCAAAATCGTCCAACCCATGCCAGCATGGAAAGTGGACGTTAAACAATGATGATGATGATGATAATGATGAATAATCTCCCTTTTGTAGGATGCAATTTAAGGACGATTTGACTGTTCTTTCTAGCAGGGTGAGCAGTCACTTAGAAGTAGCTGCCCTTATCTTTGGCTCTGTCTGTCTGCGTGTTCAGTAATAATGATGATGATGATAACAATGAATAATCTCCCTTTTGTAGGATGCAATTTAAGGACGATTTGACTGTTCTTTCTAGCAGGGTGAGCAGTCACTTAGAAGTAGCTGCCCTTATCTTTGGCTCTGTCTGTCTGCGTGTTCGGTAATAATGTCCACTGTCTAAAGGAAATGATCTAAGGCTATTGAGAGGAAGTATGGATGAGCATACATCTCCTGGGAAGATCATATGTCAAAGACTATTTAGAAAAGAGTTAATACATGGAGACAGCAGAGAAAAATATGCAGAGAGGAAAGAGGAAGGTTTTGATATGCAAATGTTTCAAAATGGTCGACATGAAACATGACTACAACCTCTGATGTTCTCTCCTCTGGATGGTGTTTTAGAATTTTAGATAAACTACTTCAGATGAAAAGAGCTTATAGAATTTTCATTAGATTTCTAAAGAATAGAAATCAATACATGCAACAATAATTGCACCATTTCAAATCTTTGACACGACAGTTTTTGTAAAACCACACACATGCAAACACACACAAACATGTGGACTCACAGAAGTGCATATACATAGAACCACTGCCTTTTATAGTGCATGCTATGATCGGTCCTCAGCTAGGCTGCATGCATGGCACATGCAGAGCAAGAGAGCTGTATGTCAAGGCGGCAAGCTGGCAGAAATGTTAGCACGCCGGGCGAAATGCCTAGCAGTATTTCGTCTGCCGCTACGTTCTGAGTTCAAATTCCACCGAGGTCGACTTTGCCTTTCATCCTTTCAGGGTCAATAAATTAAGTACCAGTTACGCACTGGAGTCGATGTAATCAACTTAATCCATTGGTCCCCTCTGTGTTTAGCCCCTTGTGGGTAGTAAAGAAATAGGTATTTCACCCGTCTTCACATTCTGAGTTCAAATTCCACTGAGGTCGACTTTGCCTTTCATCCTTTCAGGGTCGATTAAATAAGTACCAGTTATGCACTGGGTCGATATAATCGACTTAATCCGTTTATCTGTCCTTGTTTGTCCTCTCTGTGTTTAGCCCCTTGTGGGTAGTAAACAAATAGGTATTTCGTCTGCCGTCACGTTCTGAGTTCAAATTCCGCCGAGGTCGACTTTGCCATTCATCCTCTCAGGGTCGATAAATTAAGTACCAGTTACGCACTGGGGTCAATGTAATCGACTTAATCCGTTTGTCTGTCCTTGTTTGTCCTGTCTATGTTTAGCCCCTTGTGGGTAATAAGTAAATAAGAGAGCTGTATGTGATGCCTGATGTTGAGCTGGCAAGTCAGAGATCTGTACCAGGCTTGTCAGCTTCCGTCAAACCATCCAACCCATGCCAGCATGGAAAATGGACCTTATATGATGATGATCCTTATGTAACACCATCTACATACATATAATCACTGTATATTACTGTGTGTGGAGGTGCAATGGCGCAGTGGTTAGTGGAGCGGACTCACGGTCGGAGGATCATGGTTTTGATTCCCAGACCGGGCGTTCATCATCATCATCATCATTTAGCGTCCGCTTTCCATGCTAGCATGGGTTGATGGTTCGACTGGGGTCTGGGAAGCCAGAAGGCTGCACCAGGCCCAGTCTGATCTGGCAATGTTTCTACAGCTGGATGCCCTTCCTAACGCCAACCACTCCGTGAGCGTAATGGGTGCTTTTTATGTGGTGCTGGCAAACGGCCACGGTCGGATGGTGCTTTTTATGTGCCACCAGCTCGGGGGCCAGGCGAAGCTGGCAGTGTGTGTTTATTGAGCGAAAATACCTAAAGCTCCACAAGGCTCCATGATACACACACACACACACACACACACACAGTGAAATCTTGGTTTGTGAACAATTTTTCAAACACACACAATAAAATAAAAAGTAAAGTAAAATATTTATTGCTCATTTACATCCTCAGACATCATTATTGGAATCATTATGTGTGTGTATGTGTGTGTGTGTGTGTGTGTGTGTGTGTACATGACAGGCTTCCACACAGTTTCCACATGGCAAATTCACTCACAAGATCTTGGTCAGCCAGAAGCTATAGTAGAAAAAAAACACTTGCCCAAGGTGCTGGACAGTGGAACTGAACCTTGATGCCACAGGCTTCCAAAACCAAGCATCTTAACCATTCTGTCATGTCCGCACCATGCCCCTTCATGTTGTATCAGAGAAATGCAACAAATTTTAGAGAAGTATTCAAATATAAACATATTTATTCATTTATGCAAATTATGGAATTTTAAATATTTTTCCTATTTTCTATTTTCTATGGTTTTTTAATTCAATTGTGATGCAAACCTGTTTCGAGCAAACATATTTTGATAATTCTACACAGCATGGAAGAGCATAACTTCTTGGCTCATAAATTGTGCGATGAGGGGTTGGGGAAACTGAGAGAGGGGAGGGAGAGAGAGGGAGAGAGAGAAGGAGAGATAAAGAGAGAGAGAGAAAGAAAGAGAGATAGAGGGAGAGAGAGAAAGAGAGAGCGAGAGAAAGAAAGAGAGCTAGAGAGAGAGAGAGAGAGAGAGATAGAGGGAGAGAGAGAAAGAAAGAGAGGGAGAGAGAGAAAGAAAGAGTAAAAGAGAGAGAGAGGGAGGGAGAGAGAGAAAGAGAGAGCTAGAGAGAGAGAGAAAGAGAGAGAGAGAAAGAGAGAGAGAGAAAGAGAGAGCGAGAGAGAGAAAGAGAGAGCGAGAGAGAGAAAAGAGAGAGAGAGAGAGAGAGAGAGAGAGAGAGAGAGAGAGAGAGAGAGAGAGAGAGAGAGAGAGAGAGAGAGAGAGAGAGAGAGATGGTAGAAAATTGCTTGAAACAGTCGTAAAGAGTGTTCAAGGATTTTCATAGTATGAAAGAATAGGAGGAAAGAGAAAGAGATTAGAGTGAAAGACAGAGAGAAACAGATGGACATTATAGCCGGAATTAGACACCGAAGGAAGAATTAAAAGAAAGATATGATAGAGAGACAGACAAGAGAGAGAGAGAGAGAGAGAGAGTAGAATGACAGACAGAAAGATAGATATACATCATAGCTAAAACCAGACACTAAAGGAAGAATTAAGAGTAAGAATGATATGATATGGAGATAGGAATATAATAAGGAAAGATTAGACATACACTAGATAGAGAGACAGAAATATGATAGAAAGAGAGAGAAAGAGAAAGACAAGGAGAGGCTTACAGCAGATACGGATGTGCAATGGATATATAGATAAATATATAAAACTCAGAAAGCTAAACCCAACTTACTAATCTCTTTTCCAAATAACCCGCCCACACAGATTTACGAAAAAAAACAAAAAAATACCAGATAAATCAGATGGCAAACTGAAACATGCCTTGACCTCCATATTACACCATGTTCAGAAAAAAGCACCATGTAGCTGAGTGTGGATTATGGTCTAATACCAGAATGGAATATGGTAGGTTTAGTGCTGTAAACCTTAGTGAAGGCACATGGCTTGGTGGTTAGAGCGTCAGGCTTGCAATCATGAGATAGTGAGTTCGATTCCTAGACTAAGCTTGTGTTGTGTTCTTGAGCAAGACACTTTATTTCACGTTGCTCCAGTTCACTCATCTGTAGAAATGGGTTGCAATGTCACTGGTGCCAAGCTGTATCAGCCCCTTTGCCTTTCCCTTGGATAACATCAGGGATGTGGAGAGTGGAGGCTGGTATGCATGGGCGGCTGCTGGTCTTCCGTAAGCAAATTTACCTGGACTTGCGCCTCGGAGGGTACTTCTCTAGGTGTAATCCCATGGTCTCTCTTTACCAAAGGAGATCTTTGTGAGTTCAATTCCTGGACTGGGCTATGTGTTGTGTTCTTGGGCAAGACACTTTATTTCACGTTGCTCCAGTTCACTCAGCTGTAGAATTGAGTTGCGGTGTCACTGGTGCCAAGCTGTATCGGCCCCTTTGCCTTTCCCTTGGATAACATCAGTGGCGTGGTATCCATGGACGACTGCTGGTCTTCCATTAACAACCTTGCCCAGACTTGTGCCTGGGAGGGTAACTTTCATGACTGAAGGGGGTCTTACAAAAAAGTGCTGAAAACCTATAACTGACTGTTTCTAAATGTACAGCAATTTTGATTACATCAACCCCAGTGTTTAACTGGTACTTATTTTATCAACCCCAAAATGATGAAAGACCAAGTCAACTTCCTTGGCATAATAATAATATAATAATAATAATAATAATAATAATAATAATAATGATAATAATATTAATAATAATGATAATTGGTAATTGGTGCATTAGGGCCTGTCAGTGATGAAATACACAAATACAAAAAGGAGACTGGAATGGAATGTCTTGTAGAGCTTCTAGAGATGGTTCGCCTCAATTAGGAACAGGAAAGAACATCACAAGGGTTTTGAGCACTTGATGCCTTATTGAAATCATGTGGACATCTAAAGTTACAGTG
>NC_043019.1:14224676-14254676 GCF_006345805.1 Octopus sinensis | reverse complement strand
CGCCCTTGAGTATAATACGCAGGGGATTTTTAGGAGGCTGTACCTCTGAAAAACCTAAACCTTGTGTATAATACACACCCCTTCTCTAACTTGAATTGTGCATAATTAAGCCAGCATCACTTAGTCGAACAAACACTTCTGCGCATGCGTAATACAATAATGGTGATGTTCTTAACTGTTATATGGGAATGTAAATATGTTTGCAAACTGTTTTTGTTACATGTTATTCTGTGTTCTGAATACTTTTATTTTGATAAATGTTGCTTACTGCAAGTTATGGATGATTCTTTTATGACTTCATTGCTTTCAGGCTTAGCTTAAGGTATTTTCACGCCCAACATCTCAAAATGCGTCTGAATAAACATTGCTGGACAGCAAATAGAGACTTGGACATTGCTTAGAAAATATTTTTCATTTTTAACCTCGTATATAGAACGCACTAGGGATTTTGACCTTTAAATTTTTGGGGAAAAAATGCGGATTATACTCGAGGATTTACGGTATATTATTATTATTTAAAGCAGTTTGATTCAGCCCCATGCAACTTAAAAGTTTCATAGTTTATTCAGCTTGAAAGGGCTGGGTTTCAGTAAGAAGCCTATGACACTTTAAGTAACATAGGGTCAAATCAAACTGTTTTAAATAATAATAATAATAATGGTTTCAAATTTTGGCACAAGGTCAACAAATTTAGGGGAGGGAGTAAGTCGATTACATTGACCCTCAGTCCTCAACTGGTACTTATTTTATTGACCATGAAAGGATGAAAGGTAAAGTCAACCTTAGTGGAATTTGAACTCGGGATGTAAAGACAGAAGAAATACTGCTAAACATTTTGCCTGGTGTGCTAATGATTCTGCCAGCTTACCATAATAATAATAATGATTCCAAATTTTTGCCACAAGGGCAGCTTGGGTGAGGGGATTAAGTCGATTACATCAGCCCCAGTGCATCACTGGTATCTAATTAATCAACCCTGAAAGGATGAAAGGCAAAGTCAACCTCGGCAGAATTTGAACCCAGAATGTAGCAGCAAACGAAATACCTATTTTTTTACTACCCACAAGGGGCTAAACACAGAGAGGACAAACAAGGACAGACAAACAGATTAAGTCGATTATATCGACCCCAGTGCATAACTGGTACTTATTTAATCGACCCCGAAAGTATGAAAGGCAAAGTCGACCTCGGCAAAATTTGAACCCATAACGTAGCGACAAGTGAAATACTGCTAAGCATTTTGTCCAACACGCTAACAATTCTGCCAACTCACTGCCTTAATAATAATAATAATAATATATTTTTCCTGTGAATATCTCTGAGAAGGGAGGGAACTCTACAGCTCTCATTGAAGCGGTCGTTAAAGCCGGCTAGGCTTATCTCGCACTGTGAGATACAGCAAAGCACGAAATATCAATAAAGTATTCATTGCACTAAAGAGTGAAAGAAGTATTTATCTAGTAAGATTCAAAATATAAACATGCTTCTGGGGTTTTGTTGGTGGGGTTTTTGTTGTATTGAGTCTTGAAACCCACGGGTGCAGGCGGCATGGGTATGTGGTTTGCTTCCCATCTGCATGGTTTTTGTTAGAGTCCCACAGCATGACACCATGGGTTACAATTCTTATTTCTTCATTGCCCACAAGGAGCTAAACATAGAGGAGACAAACAAGGACAGACATAGGGATTAAGTCAATTACATTGACCCCAGTGCGTAACTGGTACTTGATTTATCAACTCTGAAGGGATGAAAGGCAAAGTCGACCTCAGTAGAATTTGAACTCAGAACGTAGTGGCGGACAAAATACCACAAATTATTTCACCCTGCATGCTAACGTTTCTAATTTCTTTATTGCCCAGAAGGGGCTAAACATAGAGGGGACAAACAAGGACAGACAAAGGGATTAAGTCGATCACATCGATCTCAACATGCAACTGGTACTAAATTTTTCGACCCCGAAAGGATGAAAGGCAAAGTCGACCTTGGTGGAATTTGAACTCAGAACGAAGCGGCAGATGAATTACCACAAAGCATTTCGCCTGGCATGCTAACGTTTCTGCCAGCTCACCACCTATTATGATCCTGGGTCAACTAATGCCTTGTAAGTAGATTTGGTCAACAGAAACTCAGAATGAACCCTCTCATATATAGATGTGTGTGTGCGTGTGTGTATTCTTGTTTTGGCATCACATGGTTGTTATTATTGAATGTCATCCATTCCCAATACTCTGCGAAAACATATCTGGCCATGGAGAAATATTACCTTGCTCGGAAACAGGCAAAGGTTGGTGACAGGAATAGTATCCAGCCATAGAAAATTAACCGCAATAAACTCCATCTGATCCATGCAAGTAGAGAAGAGTGGATATTAAAATAATGATGATGATACAAAAAAGTTTGTTATTTCTGTCAACAAAATTCCACTCCTACACACGCAATGTATGTATGTATGTATGTGTAATGGTAAATCCAGATGCTTTCTGGTTTTTCTTTTTTTCCCCTCGCTCTATCTGTTTTCTCTCCTCATTCCTTTCTGTAGAAGAACATAGGCTCAACACAACAAAGTCTTTTCCATTTTTCCTGAGCGTCAAACTTATTACACCTTATTTGATGTTCCCTCACCTGTTTCTGACTTGTCTTTTGCACAATATTTAACCATATACGTGCATTCTTTTATGTGTTTGTGCAGATGCATGCACACACACACACAAGGAAGTGCTGGAAGGTTTTTGGCCCTGGCTGTAAAGAAAATACAGGAGGATCAGTTAACTGTGATTTTATTCAACATATTCCCCTCTCAGATTTCCACACTTATTGCACCAGTCCTTCAGTTTTTCTAAGCCCTGTACAAGAACTCGGAAGGTTGGGCCACCAACCAAACCTTTCGTAATACCCTTAAAGCCAGGAACTTTTCAGCCCCCCCCACCTGTAAATATATGTGTATATATATATATATATATATAATATATATATATATATATATATATACCTGTGCCAGTGGAACATTAAAAGCACCATCCAAGCATGATCATTGTCAGGGCTGCTGACTGGCTCCCATGCTGGTGGCACATAAAAAGCACCATTCGAGCATAATCGTTACCAGCGCCACCTTACTGGCACGTGAAAAGCAACATTCAAGTGAGGTCGTTGCAAGTGCCGCTGGACTGGCTCCTGTGCAGGTGGCACATAAAAAACACATTTTGAGTGTGGCTGTCGCCAGTGCCACCTGACTGGCTCTCGTGCCGGAGCCATGTAAAAGCACCCCCTACACTCGCAGAGTGGTTGGCATTAGGAAGGGCATCCAGCTGTAGAAACTCTGCCAGATCAGATCGGAGCCTGGTGCAGCCATCTGGTTCGCCAGTCCTCAGTCAAACTGTTCAACACATGTCAGCATGGAAAGCGGATGTTAAACAATAATGATGATGATTTATACGAGGGGACACTGAAAAGTTCCTGGCTTTGGGTAAAAGAAAATACAGGAGGTTCAGTTAATGTTTTCATACAACATATTCCCCTCAGATTCACAACAGAATGAACACTGAGCTGTAAAACCTTGTGTCAGCCAAGTCCCCTGTGCAACCCAAGATAGCATGGTGAGGCCAGTATTAAATGAATAAAGTTATTTGATAATCGAAGACTATGGCAAAGATACTTCCTGAAAGTATTTGTAAAGGGAACGACCCAGGGCTGGAGGCGGGGGAGGGAGAGGGAAAGGGAGAGAGAGGGGAAGGGAGAGAGATATCAAGTCAGGTGGCTTTAATGATCAGAAGAAAAAGAGATGTAGAGTTCCCTCCCTTCTCAATGATATTGGCAGAGAAATGCTTGCGCGTGTATCTGCATGTGTGTGTGTGTGTGTGTGAGTGGGTTTGTATTTCCCTGGCCTTCATGTGTGTGTGTGTGTGTGTGCAGAGCCACGCCTGCATCCACATATATTTCCTTCTTGAGCTATAAGTGCAAAAAAAGGTCATGACCTTTTCGTGATACACAGGAGAATTCTAGAGAAGTGTGGATATGCTCGACGGTCATTGAGGCGTGAAGAATCTAATGTTTCAGGCTCTTGACCTTTGTCTGAGGACAGAGAGGGATGGAGGGCGGGGGGGGGAGCGTGTAGGAGTTGCAGGGAAAGTAATGTTGTCACTTGAGTTTTGAGGCAGCAATTGATGGAAGAATTGAAGAGAAAAGGCGGAGAGCTGGCAGAAATGCTTAGCGGTATTTCCTCTGCTGTTACGTTCTGAGTTCAAATTCTGCCGAGGTTGACTTTGCCTTTCATCGTTTCAGGATCGATAAATTAAGTACCAGTTGCGTACTGGGGTCGATGTAATCGACTGGCCCCTTCCCCCAAAATATCAGACCTTGTGCCTAGAGTAGAAAAAAATTGATGAGAAAGAACCATGTGGGAGTGATGAGGATTTGTGGGAGTGATATGAGGTTGTGGGAGTAATGTGGGAATGTGGAAGTGATGTGGGGTCGTGGGAGTAATGTGGGGTTGTGGGAGCAATGTGGGGTTGTGGGAGTGATGTGGGGGTTGTGGGAGTATTGTGGGGTTGCGGGAGTATTGTGGGGTTGCGGGAGTAATGTGAGGTTGTGGAAGTGATGTGAGGTTGTGGAAGTGATGTGGGGTTGTGGTAGTGATGTGATGCATAAAAGATGCCAAGTATACTCTCTGGTGCGGTTGGCATTAGGGAAGGCAACCAGTCATAGAAACCAAGGTGGCGAGCTGGCAGAATCGTTAGCATGCTGGGCGAAATGCTTAGCGGTATTTCGTCTGCCGCTACGTTCTGAGTTCAAATTCCGCCGAGGTCAACTTTGCCTTTCATCCTCTCGAGGTCGATAAATTAAGTACCAGTTACGCACTGAGGTCGATATAATCGACTTGATCCGTTTGTCTGTCCTTGTTTGTCCTCTATGTGTTTAGCCCCTTGTGGGCAGTAAAGAAATAAGACACCAAGCCCAAACGGACTGGAACCCGGTGCAGCTCTCTGGCTTACCAGCTTCAGTCAAACCGTTTTACCTACGCAAGCATGGAAAACAAACGCTAAATGACGATGGTGATGATGATGATACATTCCTTAAGTGTAGATTAGAAATAACTGGATAAGGTAGCTGTGTCACATGATCAAACCCACTTAATACACCTAAATCTCACTCGTACCATTTCATATCTGACATTCCATATTTAATATTTTTCATAATGTTACTTTCCAAGAATTCATTGCATATCTGTAACAAGATTCCTACCAACATCTGTTTTTCCCAGCAATTATTTCGTGGTAATTCAAACTGACCATTAGCTCCATGCTGACATCACTCAATTTATGGCGAAATTCCCAGCTGAGGACAAAATCCCCAAAAGTTATGGGAGCTGTTTTCCTCTTTGTATTAGCAAAAACAAAAATAAAATGAAGCTGAGAGTGGCTGTGTGGTAAGTAGCTTGCTTACCAACCACATGGTGGTTCCGGGTTCAGTCCCACTGTGTGGCACCTTGGGCAAGTGTCTTCTACTATAGCCTCGGGTCGACCAAAGACTTGTGAGTGGATTTGGTAGATGGAAACTGAAAAAAACTTGTATATATGTATGTATGTGTGTATATATATATATATATATATATATATATATATATGTGTGGTGTGTGTGAGTGTGTGTGTGTGTGTGTGTGTGCGTGTGTGCGTGTATATGTTTGTGTGTCTGTGTTTGTTGTCGCCAACATCGTTTGACAACCAATGCTGGTGTCTTTAATTCCCGTAACTTAGCGGTTCGTCAAAATAAACCAATGGTATAAGTACTAGGCTTACAAAGAATAAGTCCTGGGGTCGATTTGCTCGACTAAAAGGTGATGCTCGAGCATGGCCACAATCAAATGACTGAAACAAGTAAAAGGGTAAAAGAGATATTACAGAGCTATTAGTATGGCTGTCTGTCGCAAGTATGGCTTGGCATGGTCGACCATGCTTTAAATACTTGCTTTAGATGCCAATGTAATTACAAGCAGACATGGATACCCTCTTATCTTTCCTAGTATTGAGCCAGTAGAATATTTGGGATGGCTGGAGAGGTAAAGGGGGAGAGAGAGAGAGAGAGACAGACAGACAGACAGTTGCAACAACACACAAGTGGTACTAATTTTTAGCCGAGTAAAAGCAGAACACCCCTAACCACTAAGCCCAGGAAACCCAGGATCCTCTTTGGTCATGAATGACCAATGGATTGCACCTGGAAAGTTACCCTCCATGCACAAATCTGGGTAAGGTTGTTTATGGATGACCAGCAGTCACCCATGCATACCGGCCTCCTCTCTCCACACCACCAATGATATCCAAGGGAAAGGCAAAGGGGCCGATACAGCTTGGCACCAGTGACTTTGCTACTCATTTCTACAGCTGAGTGAACTGGAGCAACGTGAAATAAAGTGTCTTGCTCAAGAACATAACACACAGCCAGGTCTGGGAATCGAACTCACAAAGATCTCCTTTGGTCAGGAGAGACCATGGGATTGCACCCAGAAAAGTACCCTCCGAGGCACAAGTCCAGGCAAGGTTGTTTATGGAAGGACAGCAGTCACCCATGCATACCAGCCTCTCCTCTCCACGCCACCAGTGTTATCCAAGGGAAAGGCAAAGGGGCCGATACAGCTTGGCATCAATAACATCACAACTCATTTCTACGGTTGAGTGAACTGGAGCAAAGTGAAATAAAGTGTCTTGCTCAAGAACACAACACACAGCCCGGTCTGGGATTTGAACTCACAAAGATCTCCTTTGGTCAGGAGAGACCATGGGATTGCACCCAGAAAGGTACCCTCCGAGGCACAAGTCCAGGCAAGGTTGTTTATGGAAGGACAGCAGTCACCCATGCATACCAGCCTCTCCTCTCCACGCCACCAGTGTTATCCAAGGGAAAGGCAAAGCGGCCGATACAGCTTGGCATCAATAACATCACAACACATTTCTACGGTTGAGTGAACTGGAGCAAAGTGAAATAAAATGTCTTGCTCAAGAACACAACACACAGCCTGGTCTGGGAATCGAACTCACTATCACATGATTGTGAGCCCAATGCTTTAACCACTGAGCTACACATGTGTAATATACGAGGAAATGTGTATCTTCGTCTATATGAGAGAGACTCATTGTGATAACGTGTGTGAGTCTTTCGGTCCTTTTCGTTTAGTCAGAGGAAGAGAGAAGGAAAAATTTCCTCCACCACCTGTGACAGCATTTGCAGACCTTCCCAGACGAAATCAGTGGGACATAGTCTTCTTCTTCTTCTTCTATCGTCACACAAGAAATGTAGAGAAAAATAGAAGGTGACAGAGTTGATGGTTAAATCAGGAGATTGAAATATTAAAATTAACAAACAACCTACAATCTGTTTGGTGTCCTCGACTGAACATCTGTTGCAAGTGTACAAAGACCACGCTTAACAGAAGACTAAGAAACAGTTTTCACATGGACAGATTCAGCAAGATACCTTATCATGCCACTAAAGTACTGACTCCTATAGCACTTATTTCATGTGTATGTGTGTGTGTGTAAGACATGGTAGTCAAATGTGCTTCTTTATTGTTGTCTGTTTAACCCCGGGTCAGTCCAGTTTTGAGTCGACATATCTTTTATCATTACTTATCTTTTACCTTTAACTTGTTTCAGCCATACTGGGTCATTGCCTCGAAGAATTTTTAGTTGAATAAATGAACCCCAGGATGTAAACAAACCAACACTGGTTTTCAAGTGGGGGGCAAATACAGACACAAAGACACTCACACACATATATGACGGGCTTCTTTCAGTTTCTTATTTCTTTATTGCCCACAAGGGGCTAAACATAGAGGGGACAAACAAGGACAGTAAAAGGGATTAAGTCGATTATATCGACCCCAGTGTGTAACTGGTACTTATTTAATCGACCTCGAAAGGATGAAAGGCTAAGTCGACCTCAGCGAAATTTGAACTCAGAACGTAAAGACAGATGAAATATCGCTAAGCATTTTGCCTGGCGTGCTAATGTTTCTGCCAGCTCGCCGCCTTTCAGTTTCCGTCTACCAAATCCACTCACAAGGCTTTGGTCGGCCTGAGGCTACAGTAGAAGACACTTGCCCAAGGTGCCACGCAGTGGGATTGAACCCGGAACCATGTGGTTGGTAAGCAAGCTACTTACCACACTGTCACTCCTATGCTTACTGATTGTTTATTTTTGGAAGGATATTGTAGGGTAGGTGTGAGGGGCTGGATTTGGTTTGTTTGAATATAAAATAGGTGGAACATTTGAGCCAGATATGGCTAATCTAATCCTTTAGCTTTCAGATTACTGTCAAGTATTATGCTTATTTATCCACATCGTCTTGCAGCTTTGAGATTTCAGTGATGTATTTATTTATTTTTAAAATGGCATTGTAGGGTAGATGCCAGGGGCCAGATCTGGCAGATTTGAGCATAAAACAGCTGGAATATTCGGGCAAGATATCGTCATTTTAAATGCTAAAGGGTTACGAGATTACGATGTGATTTGAAGGAGATTTAACTGCTATTTCTAGTAGGTCAAATGACCACAGTTGGCCAGGTTGGGTGAGGGGTTGATTCAATGGTGTTTCTGCCCCACTCCCATCCTAACAAATACAAATGCCCTGTAATGTTATACGTAAATGTCACTGCTAATTAGCCTGTAATCAGGAATATGCTAAAATCTTTGAAATCAACTCGTTCCAGCTTCCATTTATCAGCAATGTATCTTGGTAAACAGTCTTTAAAAAGTCTAAATAGAAAAAATGGAGCATTTAGTTACAACTAACAACACTAAGTCTTCTTGACATACTTTTGACCTAAATATTGTTGAAAGGATAAAACAGACCCCTACACCAACCACAAGTTCACCACTATCATCTTTTGCATCTGCCATGAAGAAAATAGATAATCTAATGATTTAGGAAAAGTCTGTAATCATGTGTGTGAGTGGAGAGTCACATGGCTTAGTGGTTAGGGTGTTGGACTCACAATCCTAAGATTATGGTTTTTGATTCCTGTACTAGGTGGTCTGTTGCATTCTTGAGCAAAACACTTCACTTCTCATTGCTCCAGTCCAAAAGCACTCACTACACTCTCGGAGTGGTTGGCGTTAGGAAGGGCATCCAGCTGTAGAAACTCTGCCAGATCAAGACTGGAGCCTGTTGCAGCCATCTGGTTCGCCAGCCCTCAGTCATTCATCCAACCCATGCTAGCATGGAAAGCAGACATTAAACGATGATGTTGATAATAATTGATAATATCTGGGTAATAAAGATTTTAGAAATTTTTACAACCAGTGGCCTAGCGTATAGAAAAATATAGTCAATAGACTGTATATTATTCACATAAAATACAGTGTACATTTAAACACATTAAGAGGTTTGGCCTCGTTTATATATTTAATCTTTGGGGTCCCTGTTGATGAAGACTTCGCCTGGTAAATTATTTTATTTGCCAAAAGAAGTCAGAAACCATGGTCTAGGAAAGAGATGGTAAATGTTTTTATTCTTCATTCCCTTTGAGAATTTATCCCTAATTAGTGGTTTGGACTTTAGCTATTCTTTCTAGCATAAAGGATTCCTATGATGGAAACAATGTGTTTAAATGTACACTGTATTATATATGTGTATATATATATAATAAGTATATGTATTGATGGAAAACCTCTATAAATGGCTGATGATTGCTCAACATTTTAAAACTGTTGTAATACTTACAATGTTTAATAAAATGAATTAGCATGAAACGATCGTACCAAATTACCGAAGATATTCTTGTTGCTTATTTTGAGTATATATATATATATATATATTTACCATGTGAACTATGATGAAAAAATATGAGAAAGATATGGTATATAATTTTTTTTTCTTGTGCAGGGGTTCCTCGAGACATGTAATTTATTTTAAGGGTCGCGCAAGGGTAAAAAGGTTAAGAAACACTGCTCTAAACCACAACATGTGTGTCCTATGAGACACGATCACCATTCAATGCCCACTTTTCTATTCTTGCATGGGTCAGATGGAATTGTTTTGAGGAATGCATGAGTCTGTAACAATGTCAATAAAAAAAGAATCACAAAATTTCAATGAATTTAGAGGACTTCAAAGAAAAATTGTAAACATTAACAATAATGATAATAATAACTGCTGTCGCTGTTTTAGTCTTGTGTTGTTCATAAGCACTGAAATGGCTGCTTTTGTTTGCCTGCTTCCAGAAGCCATTCGCAGTTGAAATACATTTGAATAATTACGGCTTTGTTTATCGATGTTAAATGAAGTTTCCAGCAATAAACAGCTCGGCTTGAAGTGATTATTACCCCGTTGTTCTTCCATACTAACTCCTGTCTCTCACTTTCTCTCTCTCTCTCTCTCACTGACAGATATACATATACACATACATACAGTCACATGACTCACTGTCATCGTCACTTGCCATTATCATAAATCTTAATTCTGCTGCACCTTTTTAATTGTCACATGACCTCTTCACCCAGATTAGCACAAAGCCTTAATTCCAGTGCCAGCAGGAATGCTCTCTTACTCCATTGCCCCAACAAAGTGGGAATCGTTTTTCAGATGTATGTCATGTGATTGTTTTTATAACCGTTTTTATTGGTTGTTCTCAGCCAATTTGCAACAGTTTCTTCTTTGTCTTTCTTTCTTTCTTCAAGCATATATATATATATATCATTGACTGGAATGGAATTTTTTTAGCCATTTGATGAGAAAATTCAATCCATTAATGAGTCTGCCACTTCTGCACCATTGTGGAAGCCAAGAGAATTCTTGGGGCCAATCAGTTTATAATAATAATAATAATATCATCATCATCATCATCGTTTAACGTCCGTTCTCCATGCTAGCATGGGTTGGACGGTTCGACCGGGGATCTGTGAAGCCAGAAGGCTGCACCAGGCTCCAGTCTTATCTGGCAGTGTTTCTACAGCTGGATGCCCTTCCTAACGCCAACCACTCCGTGAGTGTAGTGGGTGCTTTTTACGTGCCACCTGCACAGGTGCCAGGCGAGGCTGGCAATGGCCACGGTCGGATTGGTGTATTTTATGTGCCACCGGCACGGAAGCCAGACGAGGCGGTGCTGAATAATAATGATGATGATGATTATGATAATGATGATGAGAAGAAGAAGAAGACGATGACGAATAATAATAATAATAATAATAATAATAATAATAAAAATAATCAGTGTTTTAACATTCTCTTTTTCATGCTTGCATGGGTTGGATAGAATTTATTGAGGCTGATTTTCTATGGTTGGATGCCCCTCCTGTCACCAATCCTCACCTGATTCTTGGACCTGTTGAATCCTGTCAAATAGTCTCATATCAGCATGGAACATGGATGCTAAGTGATATATACACACACACACACACACACACACATGTACACATTGGGCCAAATGCTTGGCAGCATTTAGTCCGTTTTTAATGATATAACCAACTAGCTCCCTCCCCCAAAATTTAATGAGTAGAAAGGATTATTATTATTATTATTATTGCTAAGGTGGCATCTGGCAGAATCATTAGCACACCTGACAAAATGCTTAGTGGTATTGCCTTCGTCTTCATGTTCTAAGTTCAAATCCTGCTGAGGTTAACTTTGACTTTCATTTTTTTTTTTGCAGGGTCAATCAGATAATTACCAGTGAAGCACTGGGGCTGATGGAATTGACTAACCCCCTCTTCCAAAATTTCAAGTCTTGTACCGATTACATAAAGGGATTATTATGCTGGGGTTTAAGGCAGTGAGCTGGCAGAATCATTAGAGCAGTGGACAGCATTTCTTCTGGCTCTTAACATTCCAAGTTCAAATCCTGCCAATGTCAACTTTGTCTTTTATCCTTTCAGGGTTGATAAATAAAAGTACCAGTGATGTACTGGGGATGATGCAATCAACTTGCTTCCTATCCTAAAATTACTGGCCTTTTGTCAAAATTTAAAGCAATTATAATGCTGGGGTTAGCTATAAATAAACCTGGAATTTTGATGGACATACCCGATTATTTTCATCCATTACTGTATAAATTTTTGGGGTCGATGACATAAGTACCAGTCGAGCACTAAGGTTGATAAAAACCAACTAGCTCCCTCCCAACAAATTTCATGAGCAGAAAGGATTATAAAAGTATAAAGCTTTTATAAAAGAATAAAGCTTTCCTTTCGTAAATTCTGAGGATTTATGAAAGGAAAGCTTTCTACTGTTCAGAATTTATTTCTTTACTACCCACAAGGGGCTAAACACAGAGGGGACAAACAAGGACAGACAAACGGATTAAGTTAATTACATCGATCCCAGTACATAACTGGTACTTAATTTATCGACCCCGAAAGGATGAAAGGCTAAGTTGACCTCGGTGGAATTTGAACTCGCCGAGGTCGACTTTGTCTTATACTGTTCAGAATTGTCAAAAGAAGCTGACTTAAAAAGTCTGAAAACAAACATGGACATTTAGGACAAACTTATGAAAAATGTTTTGGTTAGGTGAAGGGTTAAAGACAGCAGAGCATCCAGTCAGCATTAATGAGCCTGCAGTATGGTCATAGACCTCCAAGCTTGATAAGGAATATGTCAACAGTGGACAGTTACATCCTATCGTTAGCCTCTTTTATTTTTTTCTTACCTTGACAAGAGATGTTTCTAACTCCTTCACTCCACGATCTGGTCATTAACCTATCTCAAACACTTGCTTTGATGACAGATCAATTAACAAAAACAGTTTGAACGCCATCAGCTAAAAGTTTATATCAAAGCCTTCAGCCATTGGTAAGTTAAAGTTTAATATACGAAAACTTTCAAATGTCGGTAGTTTAAAGCAAACTTATTTATGCATTCTGTTATATTAGCATAGTTAGTATGACTGCTTTACTCAAAGACTGGGACTCTGGATTCTCATGGGTCTCATAGTTGGAAAGTTAAGTGAAGTGTTGTTATTGCTTCCAAGTCTTTCTAATTAAAGTTGAGTTATATACGATTAAAAATACCATCATCATTATTTCTTTTTTAAGTAATCTCTACAGGTTTTCTATAGAAATTAGAGTCAACACTGAAAGTTATATTTTGCATATGAATATCATCATCGTTTAATGTCTGTTTTCCGCGCTAGCACGGGTTGGACGGTTCGACTGGGGTCTGGGAAGCCAGGGCTGCACCAGGCTCCAGTCTGATCTGGCAGTGTTTCTACAGCTGGATGCCCTTCCTAACACCAACCACTCCGCGAGTGTAGTGGGTGCTTTGTAAATAATGTGATTGAGGAAAAGGAAAATAAGAAATTGGTGTATATGCATATTTCAGGACTTATTGTTGCTTCATCAGGACCAAATGCATATTTCAGGAGATGCAGTGCTGAAGAAAGAGCAAGAACTCCTGAAATATGCAACAGACACCCATTTCTTAATTTTCTATCTTTGATCATATTGTTTATTTAGATGTATTCATATATGAAATGTAACTTTTAGCGCTGGCTTTAATTCCTATAGAAAATTAGGAATTGTACATTTATCTTCCTGGGAGGTAAGACAAATTTTTCATGTTTGTTGCACACACATGTCTTTGCCAGTAAATACGCAGTGAAACTTTACAATAGCATTGCATTTGTATCAACTGCTATTTTCCAGTAAATATTGGTGCCTTGTTGTACCACTCATCTGTATTTATATATATATATATACACATACACACACACACACACACACATATATATATATATATATATATATATATATATATAAAAAATATAAATATATAGGCATATCTATCTATCTCTGTGTGTGTGCGTGCACACACACACAACAGGCTTTGGTCAGCCAGGGGCTACAGTAGAAGACAGTTGTAGATGCTACGCAGTAGGACTGAACACAACACCATATTTTGGGAAAGCAAGCTTCTTAAACACTAGCCAAGCCTACACCTTTTAACCACACACACACAGATTGAAAAGTGGTTGGATTTTTTTTTTTTGCATTGTCTGCCAAAATATAACAGAGACAATATAATGAAGGAGAGCTGCCAACTGTTTCAACAAAACACAAAGCCACAGTGTACAGTATTTAAGCAACCATCAGCACTAATAAACGCTTGACTGAAGGCTAACACTTTTAACAGAATTATACAGATTGTCTAACATATGGACAGATTCACTGAAGTATAGAAGAGAGATAGAGACTGCAGGCAGGAGAGAGAGAGAGAGTGTGTATTAGAAGGCTGTTAACTAAGCAAAGGGGTGTAGATTATTTGTAAATTATCAGATTTAGTGCCGGGAAATAAACAGCTAGGAAGAAAATTGGTGAAATATTAAAGGGTAAAGACCCCTTTAGTCAAGAATGACCATGGGATTGCACCTAGAAAGTTACCCTCCTAAGTGCAAGTCTGTTTGTGGAAGACCAAGTCACCCATGCGTACCAGTCTCCTCTCCATGCCACTGGTGTTGTCCAAGGAAAAAAGGAAAAATAAAGATCAATACAGCTTGGCACCAGTGACATTGCAACTTCATTATACAGCTGAGTGAACTGGAGCAATATGAAATAAAGTGTCTTGCTCAAGAACACAAAACAGCCTGGTCTGGAAATCGAACTCACAACCTCACAATTGTAAGCCTGACACACTAACCACTGCCACAACACAGCCTCGTCTGGAAATCGAACTCACAACCTCACAATTGTAAGCCTGACACACTAACCACTGCCACAACACAGCCTCGTCTAGAAATCGAACTCACAACCTCACAATTGTAAGCCTGACACACTAACCACTGCCACAACACAGCCTCGTCTAGAAATCGAACTCACAACCTCACAATTGTAAGCCTGACACACCATGCACCTTCCCAAGTAAGATATATATTCTCCGACTAAAACAGACCCAGTTTTAACTGTAACACCTTTATCTACCAAATCTTTGTATAATTAAAAAAACCAATAAAAAGAAGAAATAATTACAGCAATTAATATGTATAGATGGTAACTGTTTTAAAAATTAATTCATGTATTTACCTGCTGGAAGCCCTTTTTGCTCTTTGAACTAGGAGTTCTTGATAAAAATTCTCCAAGAGAAAACATCTTTGAAACATAAGCGAGATCTTACTGTGTACCGAAGCAAAGCGTTGAGACGTAATGACTGTTAACGATGTGATGTGATTAAAACAGGAAAATGATTTCTGTTTTGATTGTGAACTACTATTCGGTCAGCAGATTCGCCTCAGTTCTATCACCTCATCTCCCTAAACACCGGTAGCTATCTTAGCCTCACCTCAGCTGATAATTTGGCAAACTTGATAACATGAATCGTCACAAAAACAGATACAAAAAAATAAATAAATAAATAAATAAAAATAATGAATTTTATACAAAACACAGGTGCAGGGCTTGGCTGTGTAGTTAAGAAGCTTGCTTTGTAACCATGAGGTTTCGAGTTCAATCTCATTGTATGGTATTTTGGATAAATATTTTTTTTAACACAGCCTTGAGCAGGCGAATACCTAGTGAGTGAATTTAGCAGACAGACAACAAGCATGGCTGTGTGGTAAGAAGTTTGCTTCCCAACCACATGGCTCTGGGTTCAGTCCCATTGTGTGGCACCTAGGGCATGTATGTTCTACTATAGTCCCGGGCTGACCAAAGCCTTGTGAGTGGATTTTGGTAATAGTAGTGATATAAAAGGCAGTGAAAGTATGTGGCCTAATGATTAAGGTGTTGCACTAATGATTAGCAAGGTCGTGGTTTCAATTCCCAGACCAGGTGGTGTGTTGTGCTCTTGAGCAAAACACTTTGTTTCATGTAACACTGTGATCACTTTGGCACCTGATGTGTGGGACACTGTGCACCTGTTCAGGTAATGTTGACTTGATGGAGAGAGGGAGCTAATGTACAAGACAAACATTTGATCACTATAAGCAAATCACCTTGCACGGTAAGAAGTTGCTGAACCCTTACCTGTCATTTACAACAGGTGAGTCAACTCAGCTGAAAATGAGCACCAGCTGAATGTTGGGGCAATCCTTTTCTACTCTAGACACAAGGCCTGAAATTTTGGGGGAGAGGGCTAGTCAATTAGATTGACCCCAGTATACAACTGCTACTTAATTTATCGATCCTGAAAGGGTGAAGGGCAAAGTCAACCTTGGCAGAATTTGAACCCAGAACGTAACAACAGACGAAATACCCATTTCTTTACTACCCACAAGGAGCTAAACACAGAGGAGACAAACAAGGACAGACAAACGGATTAAGTCGATTACATTGACCCCAGTGCGTAACTGGTACTTATTTAATTGACCCTGAAAGGATGAAAGGCAAAGTCAACCTCAGCGGAATTTGAACTCACAACATAGCGACGGGTGAAATACAGCTAAGCATTTCGCCCGGCGTGCTAATGTTTCTGCCAGCTTGCTGCCTTTTGTTATATCCTGTATGTGTCTCTGGGTTAAAGTAAATGTGACTCTGGACGGTGTCTATGCCTGTTTATGCACATGTTCCAGGAACCGCATGTGAATTTCTATTCTCACTGAAACTCCGAGCATGAACACTTCAACAACAAATGACAGCCATGTGTCCATGCTATCCAACACACTTGTTCTTCCAGTGGGGGCATTTGTCAAAATTACAAACTGGATTTTTGGGCCACAGACAGAAACATCACTTTGCCTGCTGGAATGTTAGGGCTGTGGAGGCACATGGCCTAGTAGTTAGAGCAGCGGACTCACGGTCAAGGGATCGCGGGTTTGAATCTCAGACCAGGCGATGTGTGTGCTTATGAGCGAAAAACCTAAGCTCCACGTGGCTCCGGCAGAAGGTAATGGCAAACTTCTGCTGACTCTTTCGCCACAACTTTCTCTCACTCTATCCTCCTGCATCTTGCAGCTCACTTGCGACGGACTGGCGTCCCGTCCAGATGGGGAACCAATATGCCAAGGAAACCGGGAAACCGGCCCTTATGAGCCAGGTGTGGCTCAAGAAGGAACAAACAAACAACAATGTTAGGGCTGACTGTCAGTCATGGTTAGCATTTGTAAGGAACATGGTGGACTCATTGATTCGAGCTTGCTTGACCCATCCTGCAAATACAGGTGAACAGTACACCTGTTTGCGACTACGCAAGCATCTAAAAGAACTAACAAAAGCATAGTGTATATTATGAAACTGTACTTGTTCATGGATGATGGCTAGCTCTTTAATATAATCTTTATTATTTTACTTGTTTCAGTCATTTGACTGTGGCCATGCTGGAGCACCGCCTTTAGTCGAGCAAATCGACCCCAGGACTTATTCTTTGTAAGCCCAGAACTTATTCTATCAGTCTCTTTTGCCGAACCGCTAAGTTACGGGGACGTAAACACACCACCATCGGTTGTCAAGCGATGTTGGGGGGACAAACACAGACACATAAACATATACATACACATACACGACGGGCTTCTTTCAGTTTCCATCTACCAAATCCTTTGGTCGGCCCGAGGCTATAGTAGAAGACACTTGCCCCTGAGGTGCCACACAGTGGGACTGAACCCAGAACCATGTGGTTTGTAAGCAAGCTACTTACCAATATATTTCATAGTCTTTCTTAAATCTTCAGATTTCTATGAAAATAAAGAACTGGTAGCCTGTTCTTCATATGATAATATGGAATAACATTCTCCTACAATTTCTACTTGATGTTTACCTGATATGGAATCTACAACATACGCCAGACATGTAAATTACTGAACAATATACATACATTCATGATACAGAATATATTAACAGCTGGGTGAGTTGTTACAACATGCTAATGTTTCTTGGTACTCTTGGCTGCATCAGAATGAATTAAACTCCAAACGTATTGACACCTGACATGTTAAGTAGGCGAAATGGAGCATTAGAACTGTCTCAAATTGGAGAGAGAGAGAGAGAGAGAGAGAGAGAGTGTGTGTGTGTGTGTGTGTGTGTGGTGTGTGTGTGCATGTTAGAGTTTCATTGATTACAAAGTTAATCAAAGTGTTGAGTGATAGATAACTTTGTCACAGGTAGAATACAGATTTATAAGGTAGGGAAGGAGAGAGTACCGCTGGTGGTAGTAGTGGTGATTGATAGGGATAGAGATGATTGAAGGAGTATATAGATGAGTGAAGATGGATATTGTTGATTTAAAAAGGATGTAATGAGTAAAGATTGGTGGGTATAGTTGAAGGGAAAATGTCAAAGACGGAGGGAACTGAGGGTGAGATGCATTTGATTGAGTGGGGAATATAGACGAGTAAAGTTGATTGAAAGGGGATAAAGCTGAGTAATGGGGATACAGATGATTGAAAGAGAATAAATATGAGTAAAGATAGATATAGGTGAATGAAGGAAGATATAGATGAGTAAAAATAGAGAGTTGATTGAAAGGGTATAAAGTTGATTGATAAAGGTTAGAGATGACTGAAGGAGGATATAGATGAGTGAAGACGGATATAGTTGATTTAAGGAGGATGTAATGAGAATATCTGCCTCAAGAAATTCTGTCTAGCCCAGCCATGCAAGCATGGGAAAAGTGTATGTTAAATGATGATCAAAAGCTGTAAGGTTGTGGGGTTTCTTCTTTCCTCCCAGAACAAAAGTAAGAAATTTGGATAGAAAATATCAAGGAGAAAACAGATTGAATGGAAATTAAAAGTAACAAGATACAAGGGTGTCCATAAATTATCTTTACAATTTCAATCTTGGAAGTGTGGAAGTTGTAAAGTTAATTTAACCCCAACTCTTAACCTTTTAGTGTTCAGATTATTCCATCAAATATAATGCCTATTGATTCCCATTGATTTGAATTAATCATGCATTATCTCATATTCTCAAGACCTTGATGGTGTAATTACTTGATGTAGAATAACATTGTAGGGTAGGTGTGAGGGCCTGGATCTGGTCAGTTTGAACATAAAACAGATTAACTATTTTGGCCGGATATGGCCAGTTTAAATACTAAAGGGTTAAACTTGTTCTCAGGAAAAAAAAGTCCATAGCGAGCATGGCAGAGGTCAGATTAATTGAAAACACACACACAAAGAAAACTTGATAAAAAAAAAAAAAAAATAGAAACTAACTTATTACCAATTTTATCTAGTGAAATTAGCGATCAACATATAAACTTGCTTTTTATAAGTAAAATAGAAATACAAAGACAAATATAAAAAAAAAACTAAATACAAAAGCTAAGTTTATGGAGAGAAGATAGTGAAAAGGATTTATTTGATAGATTTAGGTGATTAAACAGAGACAATAACAGCATATGGTAGTAGAGACAGAAGTGAGCTCATACGCACAAACATACATGTGACGTCATTATAATTATAATAATAAATGCACGAACATTTTCTTCCCATTAAAAAATTGCAAGAAAGTTTTCTTTATCATGCATGACACCCTAACATTTGTTTTAGTCAGATATAGATTTCTATGTTATTTTTTTCAACGATCTATTTGAACTCAAATTTATATCTCTTAATAGAAAGGTTATTATTATTATTATTATTATTATTATTAATTATTATTCTATGTTTGACTTTTGCTTTACACTTGTACAAGTTGGCTCCAAGTCTCACCCAGAGACTTCAAGAGACAACAAGTTAGATTATTATTATTATTATTATTATTATTATTCAGGTAGAGAGCTGGCAGAATCGTTAGTACGCTGGGCGAAATGCTTAGTGATATTTCGTCTGCTGCTACGTTCCAAGTTCAAATTCTGCCTAGGTCAACTCTGCCTTTCATCCTTTTGGGGTCGATTAAATAAGTACCAGTTATGCACTGAGGTTCATGTAATTGACTTAATCCCTTCCCCCAAATTTGAGGCCTTGTGCTTCCTGTAGAAAGGATTATTATTATTATTACTACTACTACTACTAAAGTGGTTGGTATTAGGAAAGGCATCCAGCTGTAGAAACACCAGATCCGACTGGAGCCTGGTGCAGCCTCCTGGCTTCCCAGACCCCGGTCAAACCGTCCAACCCATGCTAGCTTGGAAAATGGACGTTAAATGATTATGATGATGATGCTCTGTGTTTCTTTCAATTCATTAGAAATATAACAAAGAAATTAGTAAAATAATGTAGCTATCATTCAGCTACTGTTAGGAACATAAATTGTGACTGAGGTTTGGTGGAAGATTTTAATTCAAAACTTATGAAAACATTTGTACTACAGAGCCAGAGGCAGTTTCAGCCAGGTTGGTATTGAAAGGGTTAAAAATATCATGGTGACTTTAACCCTTTTGTTACCTTATTTCTGTGGAGATGCTCTGTGTTTTTTTTGCAGTCATTAAGCTAGTGTTAGGAACATAAATTGTGACTAAGATTTTAATTCAAAACTTATGAAAACAAGACATTTGTACTCAGAGCCAGAGCTGGTTTCAGCCAAGTTGGTAACGAAATGGTTAAATATCTCTATTCCTATGCTGATAAGGCTTGACTCAGTCTGTTGTACAGCTTATAACCACTGCTACCCTAAGAGTGAACCAGAGCACAGCAAAGTAAAGTGCTTTGCTCAAGGACACAACATGCAACTGGGAATTGAACTCACAACCTTACAATCATCAACCAAATACCCTAACCAGTAAGCTAGCTACCTTCACAATTCTACAAGATGGAAATCATTTAATAACCAAGTCCAAATGTTACAAATGGAATGTCTTGTCCCAAGACGACCTAAAATACTTGAGGTAGAAATTTAATTCATTATAATACATGAAAATGTTGCTCTGTATCCTAACAAGTTTGCTATTAAATATGAGATGAGAAATAAAGCAATAATGATTAATAAGAAGAAAAATTAAAGAAAATCCTGCAAATATTCATCATGGCATCAGATGATGATTGCTTTATCAGTTAGTTCATAGAATTTGAAAAAAGAAAAAAATTTTAATATTTGACTGAAAGCAACACGACTGATAAAATTTATTTTAATGCTTAAATAAAATTGAAATGTTAAAACCAAACAAAAAAAAAGAAAAAAAGAAAAAAGAGCAAAACTAGAAAGAAAGAAAGAAAGAAAGAAAGAAAGAAAGACTGCCAAACCAATAAATATCTGATCTTTACTGTTCAGGTTTGGGAAAAACAATTTCTAGGGATATAAATGCTAAAATGCCAAGAATCTTCTGGCAGCAATAAACACGAGGTATGATTAGAATAAAATTGAAAAACAAAAACACTGAATGAAACTTTTATAGGTGAGAGGGGGAAAGGTGTGTTTGATGTGGTGGGCAAAAACCAAAAATCTGCTATGGGTGGTGGTGGTGGTGGTGTTCCTGCTGGGGGGTGGGGGAAGTGGAGGTCGAGTTTAATCACTGATCCAGAAAGTCCATGGCATATGAATGTAAATTTGAAACGAAGTGTGGCATGGGAGATTAAAAAGATATGACCTTCATACAAAAACTCTTGAGACAAGGTTTTCTAACAAAAACACTTTTCTGTAGACAGAGGGATAATTATGATGATGATGATGATGATGATGATTACTGAAATTGTCAAAGCACATGCAATTAAAGAATGTCCTTTTAATTCCTTTACTCTTTTCCCTAACCCTAACCCTTCCTTCCTCTATCTTTTTCATTAATAATAATTATTATTAAGGTGGTGAGCTGGCAGAATCGTTAGCACGCCGGGTGAAATGCTTAACGGTATTTCGTCTGCCGCTACGTTCTGAGTTCAAATTCTGCCGAGGTCAACTTTGCCTTTCATCCTTTCGGGGTCGATATATTAAGTACCAGTTTCGCACTGGGTCGATATAATCGACTTAATCCGTTTGTCTGTCCTTGTTTGTCCTCTCTGTGTTTAGCCTCTTGTGGGTAGTAAAGAAATAGGTATTTCGTCTGCTGCTACGTTCTGAGTCCAAATTCTGCTGAGTTCGACTTTGGTACTTATTTAATCGACCCTGAAAGGATGAAAGACAGTTACACACTGGAGTCAATATAAACGACTTAATCCATTTGTCTGTCCTTGTTTGTTCTCTCTGTATTTAGCCCCTTTTGGGCAATATAGAAATAGGTATTTCGTCTATCGTTATGTTCTGAGTTCAAATTCTGCTGAGGTCAACTTTGCCTTTCATCCTTTCGGGGTCGATTAAATAAGTACCAGTTACACACTGGGGTCAATGTAATTAACTTAATCCCTTTGTCCTTGTTTGTTCCCTCAATGTTTAGCCCCCTGTGGGCAATAAATAAATAAATAATAATTATAATGCTGATATCATTGTCATTGTTATTATTATCATTATAATTATTATTGTTGTTGTTGTTATTATTGTTATCATTATTATTATTATTATTATTATCATTATTATTATTAAGGTGGCAAGTTGGCAGAATGGTTAGCATACCAGTCAAAATGCTTGTTGGCATTTCATCTGTCTTTACATTCTGAGTTCAAATTCTGCTGGGCACAACTTTCATCCTTTCGGGGTCAATAAAATAAGTAATCACCCCCCACCCCCACGAATTTCAGGCCTTGTGCCCAAAGTAGAAAGGTTACGATTATCATCATCATCATCATCATCATTCAAAACAGTTAAAGACATTGAAAGAGATGGCAGAGGTCAGATGTGCAGATGGTGGGTCTCGCAAGATAAGATTACAATGTAGGATCATGAAGATTCAGTGTGTTATATATGCTACAAACATAGCCAACCCTCATGGAAAATTAACAATTAAAATAATGATGATGATGATGATGATAAGATACACATTCAAAAGGTCAAGTTTTTCCTTTTTCGCTACTTGACTTTTAATATGATCAACAAAGTCTGGAGAGATAGTTAATTAAAGGAAATCTCGTCTCTTCTAGAATTCTTCCTCCTGAATGTACCTCAGCACTAGGAGCCACCAAGGTACTTTTTTTCTTGTAATTGCTCAGCATGCTAGAAATGGCAGCTAAATCTGCTTTGAATTAAAGGGAAAAGGAGAAACTTCTCCAAGGCGCAAGCTGTATATGGAAGACCAGTGGTCACCCATGCATACCAGCCTCCCCTCTCATTGCCACTATTGCTATCCAAGGGAAAGGCAAAGGCCGATACATCTTGGTACTGGTGATGTTGCAACTTATTTCTACAGATGAGTGAACTGGAGCAACATGAAATAAAGAGTCTTGCTCGAGCACACAACACACAGCCCGGCCCAGGAATCAAACAAGCAGATCTGTGGCACTGAGAAGAGTATTTGCTGTAGCCCATCTTTTATACCAAAACAAAACAATGTACATGATAACACTTCAAATTAGTTAAGGTCAGAAGCCACGAGAGCCACTGCCTGGTACTGCATTATTATTATTATTATTATTATTAAGGTGGTGAACTGGCAGAATCGTTGGCACACTGGATGTAATGCTTAGTGGTATTTCGCCCTTCGCTATGTTCTGAGTTCAAATTCCACCAAGGTTGACTTTGCCTTTATTCTTTCAAGGTCGATAAAATAGTTGAACACTGGGGTTGATGTAATCGACTGATCCCCTCCCCCAAAATTGCTGCCCTTGTGGCAAAATTTGAAACCATTATTAGGGTGATATGATGAGAGAATTGTTAATGCGTCGGATTCCCTGTTTCATGACATTTCTTCCAAATTCTACATTCTTAACTCAAACACTGCTGAGATCAACATTACCTTTCCATTCATTTGGATCAATAAAATAATGTACCAGTCATGTACTGAGGTCAATGCCATCAACTTGTGCCTCCTCTCAAAATTGCTGGCCTTGTGCCAAAATTAGAAAGAATTATAATTATTTCGGAATGAGATAAAGGCTGCTTACTGGAAAAATAAATGTTATAGGTGCCGGAGTTGCTGTGTGGTAAGGTGGCGAGCTGACAGAAACCTTAGTACGCCGGGTGAAATGCTTAGCCGTATTTCGTCTGCCGTTACGTTCTGAGTTCAAATTCCGCCGAGGTCGACTTTGCCTTTCATCCTTTCGGGGTCGATAAATTAAGTACCAGTTGCAGGTTGATATAACCGATTTAATCCATTTGTCTGTCCTTGTTTGTCCCCTCTTTGTAGCCCCTTGTGGGCAGTAGAGAAATAAGAAATGTTAGCATGCTGGGTGAAAGGCTTAGCGATATTTCGTCTGCCGTTATGTTCTGAGTTCAAATTCCGCCAAGGTCAACTTTGCCTTTCATCCTTTCGGGGTTGATTAAATAAGTACCAGTTACACACTGGGGTCGATAGAATTGACTTAATCCATTTGTCTGTCCTTGTTTTTCCCCTCTGTGTGTAGCCCCTTGTGGGCAATAAAGAAATAAGAAGCTTGCTTCCTAACAACATGGTTCCAGGTTCACTCCCACTACATGACCCCTTGGAAAGTATCTTCTGCCATAGCTTCAGGCCAACCAAAACCTTGTGAGTGGATTTGGTAGATGGAAACTGAAAGAAGCCCATCATCACATACATAGGTAGGTGTGTGTGTGTGTGTGTGTGTGTGTGTGTATATAATCTACGTGTGTGTGGTTATGTGTCTGTGTTTGTTCCTCACCAGTGCTTGACAACTGGTGTTGGTGTGTTTACACCCCTGTAACTTTGTGGTTCAGCAAATATGACTGATAGAATAGAATAAGTACTAGACTTTAAAAAAAATTACTGTGGTCGATTCCTTCAATTAAAAATTCAAGACGGTGCCCCAGCATGGCCACAGTCAAATGACTGAAACAAGTAAAAAAGACAAAGGACATACCACTAAATAAATAAATAAATTATCATCTTTGATCTGAAAGAGAATTCTTCACAGATTACTCAGGAAACACCTCATTATAAATGATAATTACGATCTTGTCTGACACTAATTATAATGATGCCAGCTGCCGCAATACTTCTTGCTAGACAATGCAGCACCCAGGGGCCCCGGAGTAAATATTATGTTCCTAATGTTTAAACCAACATTTTTGTAGAGTCTGCCCTTATCCTCATCATTTAGCATCCGTTTTCCATGTTAGCATGGGTCAGATGGTTCGATTGGAACTGGTCAGCCAGTGTCCTGCACCAGGCTACAAGCTGTTTTGGCTTGGTTTCAACTGCTAGATGCCCTTCCTAATGCCAACCACTCTCTATTGTACTGGGTACCTCTCACGTGTCACTGGCATGGGTACCTCCTATAGTGTCACCAGCACGAATGACTCTTATATGTCATTGGCATGGGTGTGTCTCATGTGTCACCTGCACAGGTGTCTGCTACGTGTCACTGGCATGAGTACCTCCCATGTGTCACTGGCACAGGTGCCTCTTACATGTCACTGGTACAGGTGCCTCCCATGTGTCATCTGTATGGGTGCTTCCACGTATCACCAGCACAAGTGCCTCCCACGTGTCACCAGCACAAGTTCCGCCCACGTGTCAACAGCATGAGTGCCTCTTATGGGTCACCAGCGCAGGCACCTTTTACATGTCACTAGCACAGGTGCCTCATATGTCACAGGCACAGGTGTCCTTTATGTATCACAGGCATGGATGCCTTTTTTAATATGTCACAGGCACAGGTGCCTTTTACATGTCACAGGCACGACTGGTTTTACAGGTCTCCAGCATGAATATTTCCTACTTGTCACTGGCACATGTGCCCCTCACGGGCCACCAGCCTGTGGATTTTGATAATAATCACGGGGGCAAATTGTACTATAAACTGCTGATGTTGAAAGTGAACATGGCTGTAACTCATTGGCTTTATATTTCACATTTATTTGTATACAATGTTACACATCTTGAGACTTACAAGCCAAGCCATTTTCCATTAATAAAATAGAATTAAATTTGGAAAAGAAATCACAAAAAAAGCTGTAGACAAAACCTATTATTCGTTTGAATATAATATACCTGAATAATTTTTGCTTAATTAAATACATAAATTATTACAGCTCATCATAAAGTCACCTATATTAATTATAATTCTAAAGTAAATTTTATATTTCAACGAGAAATAAAGTCGAGAGCTTCTTGAGATATTATTATGTATTTACAAATCGTTAGACATGAATAACAATAATATAAAAAAAAAAAATGGTAAAACTTTGGAATGAATTAGAATTTTGTGCTGCATTTCAAAATTTAGCAGCAGGGAAAAAATCAATTGCCAGAATTTTCAGAAGAAATGGTAAAAACATGTTTTTTCTCCTTACAACATATTTCTTGTCTTTTTCCCAAGTTTGTGTGTCAGATATGCTAGCGCTGGTCGGGCTCAGATCTGACTTATTCGTTTCACTCCGATTTGGACTCTGGAAAAGATCAAAAATAATACATTAATAAATATATAAATAGATAAATAAATAAATAAATAAAATAAAGATGAAAATTTGGAAATTGAGTTTAAGGATTTTTAATTAGGTAATGATCTAAATAAACAGTTTCAACAAGCATTTGTTTTCATAGCAGATTATTACTTGAAAAATGATTAAGAGTTGGGGACAGGATGGGCATTTGGTTGTAAAAGTCCTACCTGAAATATAATCCTGCCTGGGCCATTCTAGCATAATAAAACAAATGAGCAGCTATATGTATGTGTGAGTGGTGTGTGTGTGTGTGAACATATATATATATCTTTATATATATAAAACTGAGAATGTGTGTCTGTCTGTCTGTCTGTGTGTTTCCCTAAAACTTGAGAACTACACAACCAATTTCATTCAAATTTTACACATGCCTTACTTAGGGTCCATGTAGTTTCAGGGGCAAAAAAATGTTCAACTTCTTGCCTAGGGCGAGCCCATAGCAATATCATATCTTCTCCACTATTTCAGTATTACGTGTTAAAAGTGAAACAAAAATACTTCTCTATTTTATGTCAGATGCTTTCACTTTAACAATAAAAATAATAATAACAATTGAATTATATGTAGTAAGTAATAATTAAAATCAAACTAAAGTATAATATAATCGTAACATACAAAAGTAAAAATAGCAATTGGTATAAAATTGCATCAATGATTTGAACTTGAGTAAGTGGTTTCACATGAATGGGAATAAATTAGAAATAAAATTAGCGTGCAGAAATGGAATAGTCCAGATGGATAATAAAAAATTAAATTAAAGAAAAGACTATTGTCTATAAAGTATACAATGTAGAGAAAAAAGAAGAGCTAACAATTCCAGTCTGTTATATATTTTGAGTATTGTTATCACTAGCCATATCAAGATATAACTTTGTATTTTGCATTTTATGTGTAGATGTATATATATATATATATATATATATAGATGTACATGTAATATGTACACATATATATACACATATATACATGCACTAGCACTATGACCCGGCAACGACGGGTCTTTAATGCTAGTATATATATAATCTGCAGTCAGTTGTCACACAATGGCTCTTCATGGCTTTGGCATGACTTGATAAGCTTTCTCCATACTGGTCAGTCTTTCGCTTGAGTTTACTGTTTATTCTGCACCAAAGTTTAATATAGTGGCCATATTTGGGTTATCTGCCTTACTGGTGGTGTTGATGAGTGTAATAAGAGCAGCCCAGGGTTACATTATTAAAAGGGAGACAATCATTAGTGTGAAGGTTTTCTATTCATAAGTGCTTTCTACAATAGCCCTGGGCTGGTTAATACCTTGTGAATAAATTTGATAAACCAAGTGGAAGATCTTGGTGTGTGTGTGTGTGTGTGTGTATGTCTTTCACCATTGCTTTCCAACCAGTGTTGGTTTGTTCACATCTCTGTATCTTGGTAGTTTTGGCAACAAGTGCTTTCTACTATAGCCCTGCACTGATCAACACCTTGTGAATGAATTTCTAGAAATGGATGGAAAATGAGTGGAAGACATTGGTGTGTGTGTGTGTGTGTGTGTGTGTGTTCTTCACATCCCCATAACTTAGTGGTTCAGCAAAACAAGACTGATGGAATAAGTAAAAGACTTTAAAAAGGAAAGTACTGGTGTTGATTAGTTTGACTATACTCATCAAGGTGGTGCCCCAGTATGGCCACAGTCCAATCACTGAAGCAAGTGAAAGGTATGTGTGTGTGTGCATTGTTCATCATCATCAACATTGAATGTCTGTTGTAAGGTGGTGAGCTGGCAGAATCATTAGCACACCAGGCAAAAAGCTTAGCGGCATTTCATCTGTCTTTACATTCTGAGTTCAAATTCTGCTGGGGTCCACTTTGCCTTTCATCCATTTGAGATCAATAAATAAGTACCAGTTGAACACTGGGGTGTAGATAATGATCGACTTAGACCCTTCACCAAGCCTGCTGTCTTTGTGCCAAAACTTGAAACCTTTTCATGCCCATTGTCCATGGGTTGTAAGTATAAATCTGCAATGTTCACCAACGCTGTACAATGAAAGACGGCTGTAATATTTCATACGACAGCCCTTTCTCCGTTTAGATTCAGACAGTTATTAGCTATCAACCAAACAACCAAACCACCACAAATAAGCTATAATAGTTTTTAGATATATGATTTTTTTTTCTGAGAAAAAATGTATACGTCATGATAGAGGGAAGCACAAAATTGTTCATAGAATTAATCGCAATTATTAAAACAAAAAAACAAAAAACAAAAAAAAAAAATATAATAGAATAAAAAAAAAATGAAATCAAGCATTATTTTCTTTGATAGTCAATAGTACATTAGCATAATAGCCATTGAATGGTACTCAAGTGTTAACAGGCTCACAACAATACTTACGTACCTACGTAAACTACGCAAGAGATACAGTCCACCCACATAATATTAGTTGACGACATACCTATATCTTATATCAGATGGCAACACACCTACATTATAGGCGTTAGATTTTGTGAATATTATAATGTTTCTGTTAATGTCATTGCAAAGATTTTCTTGTTTCTTTCTTTCTTTTTTTGTTCTTTTTTCATCTTCCGCTAATCGTGATGAAGTAATGTATGCAGGCTCAAATGTTAACAATTGCATCAACATTGTTTGATTCTAGTCTGGAAATTATTTTGGTAACCACTTGTTACCATATATAATAAACGGCGGCTGATGTAATTGTGTCTTTCGTAATTTGGCTTCTTTCAGTCATTAGGCTGTGGCCATGCTGGGGCGCCACTTCGAAGAATTTTTTTCAGTTGACTGAATTGACTCCAGTTACTTTTTAAAAAAATTTTTTTAAGACTGATACCTATTTTATCGGTCTCTTTTGCTGGACTGCTAAGTTACAGAGATGTAAACAAACCAATGCTGGTTGTCAAGTGGCAGTGGAGGAGGAAACAAACAAACACACACACACCATGGGATTCCTTCAATTTCCATCTACCAAATCCACTCACAAGGCTTTGGTCAAGCAGTGGCGAGACACACACTCAAACACACACATACACAATGGGCTTCTTTCAGTTTCCACCTACCAAATCCACTCACAAGACTTTGGTCAAGCAGTGACGGGAGATACACTCAAACACACACATACACAACGGGCTTCTTTCCGTTTCCATCTAGCAAATTCACTCAAGACTATAGATGACACCTGCCCAAGGTGGGATTGAACCCAGAACCATGTAGTTGGGAAGCAAACTTCTTACCATAGAGCCATGCTTATTAGTTTCACTTTATTAATGCCATTATCATTGAGAATTTAACATTTCTGACATTTTATCTTTTTTTTATAAAAGACAAATTAAAAACACCATTTTATTAACAACATTTTTACTGGAAGAAAAGAAAGGAAAAAAATACCATCAAAACGATGGTATTTTTTATCAAATTATCAAAAAAAAAAAATCACTAACTATTTCACCAAGGAAATAAAGAAAAAAAGAAAAAAATAGGGGGGAGGAATTAATCAGCAGAAGGAGGAAGTAATGGGCTGTGCACCTCAGACCAAAGGGCGTGTTCAGCCACGCCTTGCGGACATGATTGCAAACACATTGCTGTGGAAAATAGCCAGCAGCACTTGGTGCAGCGGCTTCACCACCTTGCGAGGCTTGTTTCTGAAAGGGGCTGCAGTTTTTCTGAACCCCACCTGATACAGCCCTTGATCCTATGATACAAACTTCCAGTTCTAACTGTTTTCTGCATTCTGATTCTTCTGT
>NC_043019.1:14202176-14219676 GCF_006345805.1 Octopus sinensis | reverse complement strand
AGTGTAACTGAACCCAGAACCATGCAGTTGGGAAGTGAGCTTCTTACCACTCAGCCACAAACTAATCAAATCAGCCTTTGTAAATTATGTTCTAATCCTACTTAAAGATATGCGCAAGCCTATTCATAACTAATCCTTATCTTGCATTACGATTCCATTTGCTTATTATTCCCAGAGGATTCCTTGTTTCTTTGAAAGGATAAGGTGTCTAATTAATTCTTGGTTTCTGTTCTCAAAGGAGAACAGAACTACAATCAGTGGATTCAGAATGGCTTTTAGAGAATCTATCAAGGTTAAAGTAGAAGAACATTTACAATTTATCATCGGAATCGGTGCCTTTAAGGCCACCATTGAGGCTAGTTTTAATCAAAACAGTAAGCTTGTGCCATACTTTTCTCAGTTACTAAATTCAACCAAATTACAAAGCAGAAAAAGAAACGTATACAGGAACCGACACTGTCAAAAACTGGTACCACCATTTTTTTTAACCCTTTGGAATTTAAAGTACCCAGATCAACATAAAATATTTTTCCTGTTTTATGTTCAAATTGGCCAGAGCTGACTTCTCACACCTACCCTACAATGTCATGGGAAAAATAAATAATTGCATCACTGAAATTTTAAGGATACATGATAATGCAGGAGTAATCCACATTACATTTGACAGAATAATCTGGATTATTTACCCTGGTGACTGTTGAGAAACTTGTAGATAAGATCAATATAGAACACAAAAATAAATTAGAAGTACACTCAACTGTATTGAGTGAAATATAGTTATGTACAGTTATATTTAACATATCTGTGTACATTTGGACATAGAAAGACAATATACTGCATAAGCTGTCTAGAGCTTCGTAAATTTGCAAAATTAATCAAATTCAAGCTGCAGGTGCCATGTAAAAAGCACCCTGTACACTCTGTAAAGTGGTTGGCATTAGAAAGGGCACCCAATCATGGAGACCATAGACAGTAGAGCCTGCTCCAGTCCCCAGGCTTACCAGCTCCTGTCAAACTATCCAACCCATGCCAACATGGAAAACGGTTGTTAAAAAATGATGATCCTGATTATAGGTAATGTATTTCAACAGAAATATGTTCCTTCTCGAGCCATGCCTGGCTCATAAGGGCCAGTTTCCCGGTTTCCTTGGCGTATCGGTTCCCCATTTGGACGGGATGCCGGTCTGTCGCAGGTGAGCTGCAAGATGCAGGAGGAAAGAGTGAGAAAAAGTTGTGGCGAAAGAGTCAACAGAAGTTCGCCATTACCTTCTGCCAGAGCCGCGTGGAGTTTAGGTGTTTCGCTCATAAACACACACATCGCCCAGTCTGAGATTTGAACCCGCGATCCCTCGACCGCGAATAATCTGCTCTAACCACTAGACCATGTGCCTCCACCACAGAAATATGGTAACAAAAGGGTTAATGGCTGTGAAAGAAAGATGAATGTTACGAGAATAATTTATGGCTTCATTAAAATACCTTAACAGATTTCTGACATTGCTTAATGGAAATAACATCATGGGATACATAATTCATTTTTGCTTACAACCTACAAATTTGAATATCTACCTCTCTGAATTCATAAATGGAAGATATTAATGTTCTGCTGTGTTCAAAAGATTCTTTTCTCTTACTTGGAAAATATTTTTAATGAAGATATTTTCCATTCTCAGAATGGCTGAAGCATGGAATAAACAACCAGCTTCCAACTGTTAGCTCTCAGAATACTGCACCCTTCAAAAATTCCATGCTTCCCCAAATTTACCAATGCTACTCCTCTGGAGTACCCATGCACCCTTTTCTCTTTGTAACTCTTTTACTAGTCCCTTTTCTGTCTTTTTGTGTTTTATCCTTATCTTTCTATACATGCACTTTTGCCTATCACTGCTATCTTTCTTGACTTGGTTCATTGTTGCTGCTTGTCCCTTTTTTTTTTTTTACCCTTTACCCTTTTATGACATTGTTTGTGCGTTTGTACTGGTTTTAGCTTTAAGGTTTTAGGGTTAGGCTAAAGGTTTTAGGGTTAGAGTTACGGAAAAAAATGAAAAATGAAGCACAAACGATTGTGGTGGTGCCATGAAGTAAACATGCTTCAGATACACTCGGTTTTCATACAAACGTAACTAAGATTAAATATGTCATAAATAACAGTGACAAACGAAATATACACCGCTGGAAGTTGTTGTTGACAAACAACGTAGTCATTTTATTCAGCTGAATACACGTCAATGATTGGTTGAAATTACCGAAATACGACAACTCTAACACGAAATAACTTCATAAATATAAACTTTTCTCAGCAACACCAAGAGTAAAATATGTTTTATGTGACACATTCTACCAGTATACGAAGTTTAAAAGTGTTTAGTTACAAAAAATTATTTCCTAAATCTGTCGGTCAAAAGGTAAAGATCCCATAAAAGACAGCTGAGAATAGTGGAGAAAAGTTCTTGATAGTCTGTGCTCCACAGAGCACAAAGGGTTCAAGCAAGAAAGGAAAATTGGAAGTCAAAGTCGACTTCAGTGGGATCTGAACTAAGAGAGTCGGAATGGATATTACAAAGTAGTCTATAAGTCTATTACAAGGTAGTCTGTAAGTCTATCCAAAGTTCTGATGACTCTGCTAATTTGGTGCCTTTTCAAGAAATTATTTTGCACGTTAGTTTCTCTCTTACGATGCTTGATTCACAAACAGCAACCGTTTATCTAACATTTAGCAGCCAAAGCAACATTTAATCAATTCGATTACTTTCATTTCTCATTAGTGAAATATTCTTAGTCTGAGAAGTCACTGAAACAATAAGCAATTAGTGCTGCTCTTAAAATTAATTATGTTGATTAGTAACTGTCGAAATGAATTTGATAAAAGAGTGTGTGAATAACAAATTACTCTCAAAGAATAGCAAAAAAAAAACCCCCAGAAACGTAAAATCTGGCACCGAAACTACCATAAATTGTCAATCCTTTCATTATCTTTAATTCCATTTAGTTGTATAAGTACTTCATACAATGTATTACTATCAAAGAAACATCTCCTAATGAGGTTTTGACACTTTCATTTCCTTTAAAACTTCATCAACAATGAACAATGATAGTTCTAAGGGATAAAAAAACCCTACAACACTGCTAACACCATCTCAGTCCTTAATCATCTCAAATCTTCCCACTTTTTAACAATGATATAATTGTTATCAGCCCTTGTGGAAACCACATACCTATTCTTCAAATAAACCAAAATCAGGGTCAGCACTAGGGTATTTAGCACCCCGAGGCAGCAATACAATAAACACCTGCTTTTGCCAGCCCAATAATGTACACAGCCCTAGCTACCAGCCCTACAATGTTTGCACCCCTACAATGTATGCACTCCTTCAGCCCTAACTTCACAATCTCCATTTTCTTCTTCCTTTATATATATATATAAGTCATACGATATAGTGTACATTTAAACACATGAGGAATCCACTCATAGGATTCAACACGCTAGAAAGAACAGCTAGGTTCTATAACCACAAAATTAGGGATAAAATTTGACAGGAACGGAATGAAAATATAAGAACATTTTACCATCTAGTTTTTATTTTTTCATTTCATTCCTGTCGAATTTTATCCCTAATTTTTTTGTGGTTATAGAACCTAGCTGTTCTTTCTAGCATGTTGAATCCAACGTGTGGATTCCTTATGTGTTTAAATGTACACTATATCATATGACTAATATATAGCCTTTTGGACTAAATTTTTATATGTTAGGCTACGGGAAATGAAAATTTTAATTAATTTCCATTTCCCTTTGATATGATTAAATATATATATATATATATATATATATATATATATATTCTTTAAATAAACTTAGATCAAGGCTGGCACCAAGGTATTTAGCACTCCTGTCCAGCAATAGAATGTACACCCTCTCCACTCAGCCCTTCAATTCATCACCTGTAATGATGAATAAACAATACCAAAAAAATTTCAATTTCCTGTTTTGTTCTATACATATATATACACACACACACACATATATATATATATATATATAGGATGGGCTTCTTTCAGTTTCTGTCAACCAGATCCACTCACACGGCTTTGATCAGCCTGAGGCTTTAACAGAAGTCACTTGCCCAAAATACACACAGTGAGATTGGATTCCTGATCTCATGATTGCAAAAGAAACATCTAAAACAGCTCGAGGCTTTAATAGAAGTCACTTACCCAAAATAAATACAATGAGATTGGATTCTGATCTCGTGACTGCACAGCAAACTTCTGAAACATTTGACTTTTGTTTCCGACAGTGTATTTGTGGTGTAGTAATGCGGCAAAAGATGAAAAGATTGCAAACACTATCAAAGGAAATTCATCTACTTCTTCAATGAGCAGAGGAAGCCGTAAAGCAGATTGGACTATACACCAATGACGATAAGTCTGAGTTTATGGTTTTCAGTCAACCAAAAGAAGACATTAAATTATCAAAAGGTGAGAACTAGGAATGTGTAAATGGCTTCAAATATCTGAGATTGTGGCTGGAAAGCTCAAAGATGAACAGTGAAGTAAGAATTCAATTGCTATGATCAGTAATGAACAAGATGTCTGCAATATGGAAGTGAAATCTAATTTAATAATTTGGAAATACAGAATCTTTGGAGTGACTTTAGAAATTATATTGGTAAGTGGATCTAACTGCTGAACACTGACAAAAGTAAAAGGAAAATGTATAAACGGAACATATACCAAGATGTTAAGGAGGGTGAAGAATGATTCTAGGAGCAAAATTTAACTGAAGAAAGTATTATATTACATGGAAATATAATATAAATGATAATGAATTTGTGTTACAAGATTCTTAATGTGGAACCATGTGTTGAAACAAATATTGTTGTATTTCAAGATGGTCCTGTTTTTTTTCCTTTTTTTTTCTGCCAAATAGACACACGCAGTATGTATTCGTTATTCACTCGTTTATTACTGTTCTTATTTTAATTGGTGTCCATTTTCCAGAAACCTTTCATCACACATCTGTGATCTCTTTCTGTCCCCGTGTATGCTTCTAACAGAATGGACTATGTGGAGCAGGAGCACACACGAGGATGGAAAGTGTTACGGAAGAGGTCACAGATGTGTGACGAAAGATTTCCAGACAAGCGACATCAGTTAAAGTAAGAACAGCAATAAACAAGTGAATGAATAGATAGTGCTTGCGTTTATTTGGCAAAAATAAAGAAAAAAGAATGACCATCCCAAAATATAACAACAATATAAACAATTATATAGAAATATAATAAAAATGATGCAAACTTAGTCTTTTGGATTCTGTTGGTGAATGTTTAATGTCTGCTTTCCATGCTGGCATGGGTTGGACGATTTGACTGAGGACTGGCGAACCAGATGGCTGCACCAGGCTCAAAAGCAATGATGTTGACGAGTATAATAATAATAATATTAATAATGAGGTAATTTTGCAGAGCAAAACTCAATATCTGAAAACAAATAAATTTAAAGCCAACATTGTGATTGAGACAGACTTACAGACTAGCAGGACCTATTCCTACAATTATATGTAAAAAAAAAAAAAAAAAAAAAATGCTGAATAAATATACACTAAACTGCCTGCACCAGAGATTGAACTCACAGCAGGTCACCTAGCAATTATATATCAACAAACCTGGAATCTTCCAGCCAAAAGAAAATAACTGGTATGTGATATTTCAAATTTTATACACACCTGTCCCCACTGATCTTAATTCTCAGATATTAACCTGGCATTCTGTTGGTTATAAAGGGGAGTATTTCAGCTAATCCAAATCAACAGAACAACCTGCTCATGAAATTAACAAGAAAGTGGTTGAGTACTCCACAGTCATGCGTATCCTTAATGTAACTCTCAGGGAGATTCATTGTGACACAGTATGTGACAAGGCTGGCCTTTTGAAATACAGATACAATTGATTTTTGCCAACTGAGTTGACTGGAGCGACATGAAATAATAACATGCCTTGCTCAAGAATTGAACTCACAAACTTTCAATCATGAGTTAAATATCGAAATAAACTAAGCCATGTGCCTTCATACTCACAAATTAGGACAAGTTGACTCCCCCACACATACACCACCACCAACATCCACTACTTAATTTCTTAACCGTTTCAGTATTAATTCTGCCTGAGAATGATCTAGATTATAATACAATCATCATCATCATCGTCATCGTTTAACATCTGCTATCCATGCTGGCATGGGTGGATGGTTTGACTGAAGAATGGCAAGCCAGTAGGCTGCACCAGGCTCCAATATCATATGGCAAGGTCTCTACAGCTGGATGCCCTCCCAAATGCCAACCTCTCTGAGAGTGTAGTGGGTACTTTTTTATGTGCCACTGGTATGGGAGCCAGTCAGGCGGAACTGGCATTGACCACGTTTGGATGATGCCTTTTATGTGCCGCCAGCACAGGACAATGGAACCTAGTGCTGCTCCCAGATTTACCAGCTGCTATCAAACCATTCAACCCATGCTAGCATGGAAAATGGATATATAATGATGACGATGACGATGATGATGATCATCACCATCATGAGAGTGTCATATCTTATGCATTCAACCAATGAAATTCTTACAAATTTTGTTGCAGCAGGAAAACAGAAAATTAAAAAATAAAAATAAAAAAGATTTATTGACAATAGATGTAAAACAGAATTAAAAGCATTTCTATGTAGATACTTAAAAATATCAATGTATTTTTTTACCAAAAAAAAACCAACCCAAAAACCCAAAAAACAAACTATTCTGCTATTTTTGAAGCTTTGTAAGATAAGAGATGAAAAAACTTGCAGAGAACATAAAAAACTCTGAATCCATTCCTGTTCTCAGTTTTAAAATGTCAGCTTTGATGGCAGTGATACAATGCAATCTGCAAGGTTTAACCACTAGCGCCATACCATCTATTACGAATTTCCGAAGATGGAAACCTTACAAGACATGAATCATATAGTCCTGTATATTTGTTTTACTAGTTTCAGTGAATGGATTGTGGCCAAGCTGGAGCATTATCACGAGTGGTTTTAGTCCATAACTTTGGTTGTTATTTGGAGTCTGATCCTTATTTTATTGGTTTCCTCTTGTCGAATGGCTAAGTTACAGAGACATAAACAAACCAACACTGGTTGTAAAGTGGCAACATAGACACACATACACATGCATGCAGAGATGCACAAACATATACATAAATGTACACATGCATACATATATGCACATACAAACACACACGCATACATATACAAACACACAGGCATAAATACACACACACACATATATATACAAACACACACACAATGAGGCTTCTGCATAGTTTCCTTCCACCAAATTCACTCATACATATGCATATAGACATGTAAACATATACATAGACATACACATGTATACATATATGCACATATACAAACAAACACACATACAAGCACACATGCATGAATACATACACATATACACATACATACCTACATGCATACATATACAAGGACACACACATACATAAGTATATACATATATAAAAACAAATACACATACAAACACACATACACATATGTACACACAACGAGGCTTCTGTATAGTTTCCTTTTACCACATTCACTCATAAAGCTAGTTACTACAGTAAAAGTCATTTGCTGTACAATGTAAGGTAAGGAGAGCTCAATATACAAAATGGAGATGAAGGGGTTCATATAATATTAATAATAATAATAATGGTATTAAGAAAACAGACTATATAACTGTCAATTTTGATGCAAGCTGCCTATAAATTTATGATCATTAGATGTGTCTGTTCAGGACTGGAAATGGCTTCTGTAAAATGGCCATGGAGGAAGTTATAGGTGTACTTGCTAAGCATGATGGGAAAGAAAAATAAAGATTATTTATGTTTTCTTTAATCTATGGAAAAGATGTTTTTATTGCAAGGACAATGATACAGGGATCAGGCTCAATGAGTTACGGCTGGTAAGAGAGGGGATGAAAAAAAAAATTGGGATTAAACTAAAGAGATAAAGAGCAAGAAATAGAAAGATAAAGAGAAAGATATGGGGAGGAAAGAATGGAAGAAAAAGTTAGAAGGAAAGACAGGAAAAAAAGATAGGGAAGAAGAAGAGAAATAAGGGGAAAGAGAGAGAGAGGAAAAATAGAAAGGAAATAATTGAGTACAAAAAAATCAGCAAGAAGTGAGTGGAATAGATGGAGCAATGTTGTCCACAGTAGTAACCATTTTATAGTGATTTAGACCACTACTAGAGGATATATTTCTTCTTATGCAAGCAAGACATGGAAGCCTCAGGTTTAACAGGTATGGTCCTGGTCTAAGCAAGTTCTTTTGTAGCAACTTCTTTTCTGCTGTACACAACTAACATCTTTTGATGTTATAGCAAGAATTACATTTTTTTCAATAATCTCCACCTAATATGGCAGTTTGCTTGTGCAGGTGTCTCTTCAGGCTCTCCAGTAACATGATGTAGCTTTCCAGACACAGTGCATTATTCAGCTCCCTGGGTTTGATTTCTGCCCTGTATAAATGACCTGTGTTACAATGGCTACTGAGTAGCCATGTGGTATATCTATATAAACAACCAATCAGTCTGAATGCTAAAAACTGAGTTGTGTGAAAAGTTCTCTTTAATGTTAGCTGTGCAACTGAAAAAACGTTTATGCATCCTATGAAATAGTTTTTAATACTTATGGGTGGAGGGAAATGCTTACCAACTCATTAAAGGAAGGTTTTATGCTAAACTTAATGGTTAACAAGAAAGTGGGTATGAACCAAATGACTTTAGGATATTCTCTTTTTAGAGGCCCAGAATTGAGTGAGTAAATATTATTCTCCTTGAACCTGCTTGCCACTAGGGCAATGGTTTGAACGAGAGAAAATTCATCCTCCTGTAGTGGTCTAATACATTGTATGATGGCTGAAATTGTAGTCACCATTGCTCCATCTATCTCACTTCCAATTGTCTGCCCTTGGTATACCACATTTCTGTTTTCTTCATGCTTCTTTTCCCTTCCTCTTTAACCTTCTCTATTTATACTTCATCTCTTTTCATTTTTCTATATCTTTCTATACAAGCTTTATATCTTGCTCCCAATTGTGTTTTTTTTAAAACTAAATCTCATCCCCAGGCACATAACATACTGGGCAAGGGCCCTTGAGCTATCTCCCTAGCACTAATTTTTTTTCCCCCTCTCAGTTTAAAACAAAAAAAAATTTCTAAGTTTTGTTATTGTTACAATTAAGTAAAACTTCCTCCATAGCCATTTTTCCAAAGGCCTTTTTCAAATTCAAACAGACAGATCTGAAGATTGTCAGCCAGTTTGGCAGCTTGTGTGAAACTGGCAGTTATGCAATCTGTCTTGTTTATATGATTCACTCATATATATATATATATACACACACACACATTTCAATAAATAAATGTATTATGAACGAAATGTTTCCTTCTGTCTAAATTCCATCAAACCAACTTGATATTTATGAGCGAAAGTAAAAATGACTATAATGAACTGTCACAAACAAATTGCTATTCTTGCACCGTATTGATTTTTGCCAAATTGTAAAAGGAAGTAATTTCTTCAAAAATATTTCACCTTCTCTTTTCCATCTCCAGTACTCACCGAATTGTGTTTATACTAATGAGCTTGGCTAAGTTTATATATATACATAGGAATTACTAAACTGAAATGTTCAAGGTGTTTGCCAATAAAGATTACAAGAATTGTTGGTTTAGTGATATTTTGTCACATTTTGTATGTTTAACCATTTCGCTAATAAATTTCTATTGAAATATACTGCTTCTGTTTCAATAAATTTCGAAAATGATGAAGAATTTACTAAAACGTCTGCCATTATTGAGTGAATGTTTGGAAGAGAAATTAGAATGAAATTTTGATGTTTTAACTTTAAATATAGGTCACTTTAACCCTTTTGTTACCATATTCCTGACTAAATACACTGCTTTTGTTTCATTTAATTTTGAGAATAATGAATCATCATCATCAGCAGCATCATTTAATGTCCGCTTTCCTTGCTAGCATGGGTTGGACGGTTTGACTGAGGTCTGGCAAACCAGATGGCTGCACCAGACTCCAATCTTGATCTGGCAGAGTTTCTACAGCTGGATGCCCTTCCTAATGCCAACCACTCCGAGAGTGTAGTGGGTGCTTTTACGTGCCACCGGCACAAAGGCCAGTCAGACAGTACTGGCAACGGCCATGCTCAAATGGTGCTTTTTATGTGCCACCTGCACAGAAGCCAGTCTAGCAGCACTAGCAACGACCTCGCTCAAATGTTTTTTCATGTGCCACCAGCACAAGTGCCAGTAAGGCGACGCAGGTAACGATCATGCAGGTGACGCAGGTAACGATTACGCCTGGTGTTAGGAAGGTGTCCAGCAGTAAAAACCATACCAAAAGTGACCTTACATATGCTGGTTCCACATAAAAAGTACTCTTTTCATTCTGTGGGGTGGTTGGTGTTAGGAAGGGCACCCAGCCATAAAAACCATGCTAAAACTAACTCACCTGTGCTTGTGCCACGAAAAAAGCACTCACTCCACTCTGTGGCTTGGTTGGCATTAAGAAGGTGTCCAATAGTAAAAACCATTTTCAAAAGTTACCTCACCTGTGCGGGTGCCATGTAAAAAGTCCACTCTGTTGGGTGGTTGGTGTTAAGAAGGGCTTCCAGCAGTAAAAACGATGATGAAAGTGACCTCACCTGTGCTGGTACCACGTAAAAAGTACTCAGTCCACTTTGTAGGGTAGCTGGTACTAGGAAGGGCATCCAGCAGTAAAAACCATGCCAAAAACAGACATTGAAGCTTGGTGCAGTATTCTGTTCTGTCAGCTCCAATGAAACTACCCGACCCATGCAAGCATGGAAGGTGGATGGATGTTACATGAAGATGATAAGTGCATATCCATCTTCTTGTCTTGATATCATGTGATAGTCGTAAACAAGTGTCACTGTAATACTAGCAGCACCGTTCATGTTACCTCTCTTCTTTTCTGTGCCCACACCCTTGATGGTGAACTGAATCAAGGTGGGGAAGTGGGGCAGTGGCTCTGAGAAGGTGTCTAAGACTGGTTACAACTAGGATAAAGGGTAAAGATTCCCTTCAGTCATGAATGACCATGGGATTGCACCTAGAAAGGCACAGATCTGGGCAAGGCTGTTTATGGAAGACCAGTAATCACCCATGCATACCATCCTCCTCTCTCCACACCACCAATGTTATCCAAGGGAAAGGCAAAGGGGCCGATACAGCTTGGCACCAGTGACGTCGCAACTCATTTCTACAGCTGAGTGAACTGGAGCAATGCGAAATAAAGTACCTTGCTCAAGAACACAACACACAGCCAGGTCTGGGAATCGAACTCACAACCTCATGATTGTGAGCCAGATGCTCAGGCACCAAAAATGACTAGCAAAAGTATGGTTCATGCTGCCGTCTCTTACTGTCTGTCTTGCAAGAGACGGATATGGTTTTGGCATTACTTTCACTGACATACATAGCAAATGATAAACCAGTTATTCCACTTTAGTTTTGAGCAAGTCAGAACAAATTAAAGAAATATATTCCTGGAATTGCGAATTTGGATATTTTTATTTATGTATTATTATTATTTGGTATGTAGGGAATCTTTTGAAGTGAATGATCTTTTCTCTCTCTTCTCTCCTTTCTCTATCTCTCTTTCCTTCTCTCTCTATCTCTCTCGTTTGATACAGGAAACACAAACCACAAGAACGGTTAATAAAATGTAGCACTTAAGAAACACGCAGAAGTAGAATCTACAAGATTAAAAGAAGACTTATATGGTTCTGATTATTGCTAATGGATTTTAATTTCTATCATATGAAGTCGGGAGATAATTTAATGATTTTGAAGAATTTTATTCTGAGACAGATTTAAAGCGTAAATGCTAAATGGCATTTACTGAACTTTTATAAATATTAAATCAATATATCTGTGTATCTTCTTTACAATTTTCTGATCACTACAGACATCATGATGATGACGATGATCATCTTTTCATGTCCATGCTCAAAGCTAGCATGAGTAAAATGATTTGACAGGATTCAATACGTCTGAGGACTGTAATGTGCTACAATGTCTGCTTTAGTATGGATTCTGTGGCTGTATGCCCTTCCTAATGGCAACCTCTTTATAGACTGTATCAGTTGTTTTCAAGTGATGTCAGTCACATAGGAATGGAAAAAGAAACAAGCCATCACCGAGGTGATGGTAAGCAGGTTGTGTCCATCTACCAAATTCACTCACAAGACAATTTGTTGGTCAGGGGTTAAAGCAGAAGACACTAGAAAGTTTGCCCATTGCACCATGGGCAAAGAGAAAACAGATGTTTCAAGCAACGTCAATCATATAGTTAAAAAAATGAGATAAGCATCACTAAGATGATGGCATGCAGGTTGCTATGGTAGAGGAAGAAAAGTACAGTCTAGGTACGATAAATAATTGATGTTTTTACTCTAGGCTAAGGTATTTATCTGGATATTAAATCTCTCACAATTCTACAGTAAGTAATAATTTTAGCAGATTTTTTTTTTTTTGTACTGAACATATATGGTTTTGTATAGCAGTCGTCAATGATTCTAAGTTTATAACAAACTGTAGGAGTTTTCCCCCAAGAACACAATACTATTAATCCTACTTTTTAGGTTATACTTGGCAGAGAAAAAAAATATTTGTTTCATCGAAAAAGTTTGATGCAAAACAAAAGAGAACATAAAACAAAATGTCTCTTTAACACCCACTGTTTTTTGCATGCAACGATAAATTTATTCTGCGTAAATATAATCCATTGTAAAAGAGAAAACAATAGAACTAAGAAAATAATGTGAGTCTTGGGATTGATGGAGGAAAGAATTTTGGTAGGAAATTAAGTTTATCCAAGTTACTATTTTTGTGGAGAATTCACAAAAAAACAAAAAAAAAAAGACGAAGACAGGTGGTGTAGATAACAAACAAATGTATTAGTATAACGCTCGGGAAGTGAAAAAGTCTTTAACGTTTCAAGCCTACGCTCTTCCACAGAAAGAAACAAGGAGAGAAAATAAAGAATGTGTAGTGGCTAGCATCTATCATTTGTATTTGGTTTGCAAGATTCTTAATGTGAACCCATATGTTGAAACAGATTTCACTGAATCTTGGGAGGGTCATTATGCCAATAATAAACACCCACACTGGTTCTATTTCACTTATTTTATTATTATTATTATTATTATTATTATTACCGGGCAAGGATTCAGGAATGGCTGTGTGGTAAGTAGCTTGCTTACCAGCCACATGGTTCTGGGTTTAGTCCCACTGTGTGGTACCTTGGACAAGTGTCTTCTACTATAGCCTCGGGACGACCAAAGCCTTGTGAGTGGATTTGGTAGATGGAAACTGAAAGAAGCCCGCCGTATATATTTATATGTATATATATGTGTGTGTGTGTTTGTGTCTATGTTTGTCCTCCCAACATCGCTTGACAACTAATGCTGGTGTGTGTACGTCCCCATAACTTAGTGGTTCGGCAAAAAGAGACTGACAGAATAAGTACTAGGCATCCAAAGAATAAGTCCTGGGGTCAATTTGCTCGACTAAAGGCGGTGCTCCAGCATGGCCACAGTCAAATGACTGAAATAAGTAAAAGAGTAAAAAAAGAGTAAAAGAGCAGTTGGGTTCATTTTCAGTATTCTCGTTTGTGAGAGCAATCGAGTTGGTTTCAGAGATTCTCATTTTAAAAACCATCTCTGGCCAATCGTTGAGAGGACGTTGGTGTTGCCTTGGCGGAGGTTTGGGTTCTCTGAGTGCTCGTTATTATTATTATTAACAGGTAGAATCATTACCATGCCAAGCAAATGCTTAGCAGCATTTCATCTGTTTTTATGTTCTGAGTTCAAACACTACTGAAATCAACTTTGCCTTTCATCCTTTCATGGTTATCATCATCATCATCACCATCATTGTTTAACATCCGCTTTCCATGCTAGTATGGGTTGGACAATTTGACTGAAGACTGGCAAACCAGATTGCTGCACCAGGTTCCCTTTCATGGTCAATAAAATAAATACCAGTTGAATACCAGGGTCATGCTAGCCTTGAGCCAAAATTTGAAGTCATCATTATTAGTCAACTGGTTAATCATTTATCCAATTAACTGATTGCTTCACAAATTGTTTGGTCAATCAACCGAGAAGTTAGGTTCGTCAAAGTTCTTTCAACCAGGGCTGTGGAGTCGAAACAAAAAAACCTTGACTCTGACTCCTCTAGTATTGGCACCTCCGACTCCGACTCCGACTCCTGCTATCCCTTAATTGTTTGTGACTCTGACTCCACAACTCTGCTTTCGACATTATCAGAGACCTCATCAATGACATCCTTTGTCTGCTTCAAGTCTTTGTCTTCACTTTAGACAAAACAAATTCAATAAAAGCAACCATGTGATGTCTCAAACATCAAAATATTTGGTTACATTACAACAAAAGAACTATTTTTAAAACAAAAACAACAAAAAAAAAAAAGATTGAATGACTTTAGATATATGAAATTAGTTGAAACAAGCCAATTAGAGCTTTCATACAATTTCCTCATTGTCATCATCATCATCATCATCAACAACAACAATGCTTGAACATTACTGTCTCAAGTTCTGAGATTCATAGGGACAGTTACCCAGTTTCCGTGGAATCAAAACCAAAACATTCCCCCCTGAATTGAATGCCAGCTCACTGCGGGGTTACTTATTCACAGTTTAGTGGACTGGAGCAACATAAAATTAAGTGTTTTTCCTCAAGAACACAGCACAAAGTCAGTCTGGGAATTGAAACCATGATCTTCTGATCATGAGAGGAACAGCCTACCAACTATATATATATATACATGCACACACACACATATATATATATTTATTATACACTATTAAAAGGCGGCGAGCTGGCAGAAACGTTAGCACGCCGGGCGAAATGCTTAGCGATATTTCATCTGCCGTTACGTTCTGAGTTCAAATTCCGCTGAGGTTGACTTTGCCTTTCATCCTTTCGGGGTCGATAAATTAAGTACCGGTTATGCACTGGGGTCGATTTAATTGACTTAATCCATTTGTCTGTCCTTGTTTGTCCCCTCTGTGCTAAGCCCCTTGTGGGTAGTAAAGAAATATATATACTATAAGTTCCCTTTCGGTCATGAAAGACAATGAGATTGCATCTAGAAAGTTCCTCCCTGAGGTACAAGTCCGGGCAAGGTTGTTTTATGGAAGACCAGCAGTCGCCCATGCATATCAGCCTCTCCGCTCTACACTCCACTGATCTTATCCAAAGGAAAGGAGAAAGGCCGATACAGCTTGGCACCAGCGATGTTGCAACACATTTCTACATTTTTACAGTTGAGTGAACTGGAGCAATGTGAAATAGAGTGTCTTGCTCAAGAACACAACACACAGCCCGGTCCAGGAATCGAGCTCACTAGCTATGCACTCTAACCACTGAGCCATGTACCTTTACACACGTGCACATATATTATACATACATACACGCACATACACACATGTTCACACACACATACACATGATGGATTTCTTAAAGTTTCTGTCTACCAAATCCACTCACAAGGCTTTGGTCAGCCTGAAGTTATAGTAGATAGCACCCAAAGTGCCACACAGTGGGACTGAACCCGGAACCATGTAGTTGGGAAGCAGATTTCTTACCATGCAGCTACGCATACAGGACATTAGTCAGGTCATTGAGGAAGCATTTAATATTTGATAAGCTTCTAAGATTTAAGACGACATTGCACTTAACAACTGAACAGTTCTCACTTCATATCCAGTTAAAGACATTACGTGTGTTTATAGATAAGACATTCTGCTCTCAAAGGTGAAGATGACCCAGCTTTAAGTTGCCGATGGGGTTGCCAGAAGTGTAGCTAGACGGTGTGCTGCCTGGAGTGGCCCCAAACTTTGCTTTCACACCCACTGACCTTTGCCCCAGTACTGGCTCATACAACAGATGCAAAGGTGCCTCCCTTCACTGGGGGTCGTTATAATCGACTTAATCCATTTGTCTGTCCTTGTTTGTCCCTTCTGTGTTTAGCCCCTTGTGGGTAGTAAAGAAATAGGTATTGTTTTTAGTCCTGCTGGGTGTCCAGACACCCTTTTCACAAGGATAGCAAGCTATTCAAGTGGAGGTTTAGTCACTGACCACTCAACCATGGAACAGTCAGTACTGGTTTCCATGGTTCCCTATTGCAAGTTTCATCAGTTTGTGATGAGATCTATGACCCGTCAGTCACAAAGAACCAATCCTTTTTACTGAGATCCCTTCCGTTCCTCTCACGCTTTCTGCCTGTATGTCTGTTTTTCTTCTAGAAGAAATTGGCAGTAATCAAGTTTGGAGAGGAATGAGGTCTGCCAATCTAAAAACACAAAAAAAAACGCTTGAGATACACCTCGTATGTCACAATTGTGCCATGGCACGCTTATGACTCCATCGAGGAATTGCGGACCCCGAAGAAAAGCAAAAGCAAGACAAATTAAAAGCTAAGTTTCACAAAACTTTATCTCTTGTTTACTGACCACTTCAAAAAAAAAAACCAAAAAAAAAAACAATATAATAAATAAAAAAAACTTGTCTAAATTTACATAATTTCACTTAAATTGCCATCTCGCCTGAAGCATTTCTTCTGCTTGACAAAACAGAAAGAATTAACACTTTCAATTTAACGCTACTAGCATATAAGCCAGTGCTTTGTCTAAACAGATTAAAAGTTTGTTAACATCTAAAAACAGCTGAATGCAAAACATGGTACAGTTAAACAGCATTAATTCTCAATATTCTTTATTATTTAGAGGAGAGAAATTAAAATATTTTCCACAGCTATTTTCCGTTTCTGTGTCTGTCTGTGTCTGGCTCTAAGAGGTCAAAGTGTTAAATATCTAAAACAGTTTTGAGAGTCTATTATAGCAGTTAGTAGGAAAGACTAGTATTAACTTATAATTGAAAATAAAACTGTCGGTAAATGAGATAACGAAATACATTGTTCGTGAAAGGCTTCAAGAGCAATCAATTGAAAGCCGAGTCTATTTTCTGCTGCTTCTGTTATTGTAACAACTGTTGCAGAGCTGCTGTACTCATTGTTCTCCTGTCCTCACTGACTTCCTCTCTCTCTCTCTCCCTTTCTCTCTCTCTCTCTCTTCATTCCATGTTGTCACTACCTACTCAATGTCTCTTCATTTAAGATTACATTCAGAAACTGCGGCTTTGTGGCTACTTTAGCAGTGTGTAAATAAGCCAAATGGGGAGGTACGGATTACAAGCGAAAGCAAATAATCTGTCACTCCGTCGCTTATAACGACGACGAGGTTTCCAGTTGATCCGAACAATGGAACAGCCCTGCTCTTGAAATTAACATGCAGGTGGTTAAACACTCCACAAACATATATACCTATCTCTTTACTACCCACAAG
>NC_043019.1:14179676-14197176 GCF_006345805.1 Octopus sinensis | reverse complement strand
AGAGATAGAGAGAGATAGAGATAAAGAAAAAGAGAGAGAGAGAGAGAGAGAGAGTATTGCCGAGCTGTTCTGAGTGTAATTTTTATTTCAAGTTGGTGAGTGTGAAGGAAGGGGGCAGCCCCTTCGGCCTTTGGAGGCCTTCCTAGATTGGTGAGATTCATGTTGTTTATGCTGTTCTTGGATCTCTGTAAGTTGACCACTCAAAGGGAAAGATATGAGCAGGGATGGAGATTCAAAGATCCAGTGTTTGCTGGCAGGAAGGATTGGATATAGTAATCAGTGAAGGGCCTGGTTGGGTTTAGTTACAAGGGTTGAGGAAAGGAAGGGGAGATGGATGGGATGGGAATGTTTGAGTGGAGTCAGCCACCTCAAAGGAGCAGAGGCCATTATAGTTGTTGTGGAAAGGGGAGAGAGAGAGAAGAGGGGGCAGTGGGGAGAGAGGAAGAGAGAAAAAACGAGAGGGAAAGACAGAGAGTGAGAAAGAGAGAGAGAGAAACAAAGAGGGGGAGAGAAAGAGAAGACAGCATGTCCATGGGCCAGAGTAACACGATGCCAATCAATCAGGTGGCCCTCCCTCATCAGTTTTTGCTCAGTGGTTCTCTGAGATTAGATGGACAAATTAGCAGTTACAAATAAATAAGCCTTTGATGTCTTAATCTATCCTGGTTATTCACTGTTTAAAAAAAAAATCCCATCCAATCATTCTGGCTCAGTCCATCTAGTTATAAACAGCATCAACAAAATATGTAGAAATTAAGATAAATACCCCTTTCGGATGCATGGGATCTGTGAGAGTCTTTACTTAGTTCCAGGTATGATGTTATATAAAGAAGATATAAATCATAGTGTGGAGGGGGTTATACCTTTTCGTATGCTTATGTTGATATCGCGTCATACTTGTAAATATATATTTCTTTACTGCCCATAAGGGGCTAAACATAGAGGGGACAAACAAGGACAGACAAAGGGATTAAGTCGATTACATCGACCCCAGTGCAAAACTGGTACTTTATTTATCGACCCCGAAAGGATGAAAGGCAAAGTCGACCTCGGCGGAATTTGAACTCAGAACGAAACAACAAATGAAATACCTATTTCTATTTCTTTACTGCCCACAAGGGGCTAAACAGAGAGGGGACAAACAAGGACAGACAAACGGATTAAGTCGATTACATCGACCCCAGTGCGAAACAGATACCTTATTTATCGACCCCAAAAGGATGAAAGGCAAAGTCGACCTCGGCGGAATTTGAACTCAGAACGTAACGGCAGACGAAATACTGGTAAGCATTTCGCTCGGCGTGCTAACGTTTCTGCCAGCTCGCCGCCTTCATCATACTTGTAGATAAGTGTCACATAAGCAGCCTCTTTCCTTTTCAATATTCTGCAAGAATGTGTCAGGTCAAGAAGAAATATTACCTTTGTTTGATGTCAGGAAGAGAACCTGACCATAGAAAATCAGGCCCACGCAAGCATGGAAATGTACACATAAAAACGACGACGATAACTGGAAAGCAAAAGTCATCAGAAATAATACCAGAGAAAATTGTGAATGTTAATTGAAAAATAAAGAAAAAAGAAAATCTTTGAAAAATATTGAAATATTTGGAGAGAGAAAAAAAAACAAAAATAAAAATAATTAAATCTAACAAACAAACTGACAGCAGCGTGTATTTATCACAGAAATTTTCCTTTTCAGAATTGTTTGTTATCTTTTATATTTACATAGCTAGCAACTTGAACTAGCCATTGGCAACTTTTTATCAGTTATAAGTTCTCTGCAATAATTAAATATCATAGAGCAATCTTTCAAAACACGACACACTAATTCACAACACTACACAATACTAAATGTTGCCTCTGGTCTTAGAAATGTGAACCTTTACAATAACTATCAAAATGTAAGTTCTCTGCAGTGCGTAATTAAATATCATGGTCCAATCTTTTATTAAACGACACAATAATTTAAACCACACTGTATCATTAAACGTTACCTCAGGTATTTAAGATACGAAATCTTTACAGGTATTATTAACATAATTTAATGAAAAACAATACTTATTACCTACATCTTAAACAGATATTACCGAAATTTATTAGAGAAAAATACTCCAAAGATTTCTGGTGTTTCTTTTATAACGTATTACTCTTTTACTTGTTTCAGTCATTTGACTGCGGCCATGCTGGAGCACCGCATGTAGTCAAGCAAATCGACCCCAGGACTTAGTCTTTGTAAGCCTAGTACTTATTCTATCGGCCCCTTTTTACCGAACCGCTCAGTTACGGGGACGTAAACACACCAGCATCGGTTGTCAAGCGATGTTTGGGGACACACAGACACACACACATATATATACACACACACACATATATATACATACGATGGGCTTCTTTCAGTTTCCGTCTACCAAATCCACTCACAAGGCTTTGGTCGTCCCGAAGGCTATAGCAGAAGACACTTGCCCAAGGTGCCACGCAGTGGGACTGAATCCGGAACCATATGGTTGGTAAGCAAGCTACTTACCACACAGCCATTCCTACGCCTAATAGTTAATATTGGTTTCACAATTTGGCACAAGGCCAGTAATTTCGGGGTGTGGGTGAGTCTGTTACATCAACCCTAGTATGCTTATTTATCAGCCCCGAAAGGATGAAAATCAAAATCGACCTCGGCCGATTTTGAAATCAAAACGTGAGGAGATGGACGAAATGCCGCTAAGCATTCTCCCCGATGTGCTAACGGTACGGCCAGCTCGTCACCTTTAATACTTTGGCCACAGTCAAATGACTGAAAAGAGTAAAAGAGAATTATAAAAAGGAAAGTTATATTGAAACTAGCAGTATCGCCCGGCGTTGCTCGGGTTTGTAAGGGAAATAACTATATAAACATTTTTAGAGAGTTATAGCCAAAAGATAGCAAAAAAATGCATTAAAGATGGAAAAAAATGATGGTAAATTTTTTTTTAAATCGTTGACTCATCGTAGACATTTTTAGAGAGTTACTTCCCTTATATAATAGCGAAAAATGCATTAAAATGGAAAACAAATTATGGTAAATTTTTTTTTAAATCGTAGACTCATCGTAGACGCGCGCTAATACCCAGAAGGGCTCGATATGAATCACGACTATAAGATACCCGGTTTTGGTTAAACTGCACCGCAAAATGTGGGAGTAGTTAGGAATCTAAATCATTGGGAGACAGACACACAACTTCACTTTTATATATAAAGATATGTTATCTAGAAATAATATGAAACCAAGAGAGGGGGAAAAAAACCCAATAAATAAACATCATTTACCAACATAGAATCTCACTTTAGAGCATTGAAATGCCAACATATTGATTCTTCGTAGAGTTGATGCAATAAATATAATTAAAATACTTAAAATATTGGAGTTCAGACCGTCTATCTAACTGAAAAGCTACTAATATTTAACGAACACATCGATATTTATGATGTTAATAAATTATATTTACCCCAAACAAAATTAAAAGTACACTGAAGATAAATTATATTTACTCTAAGCTAAATTAAAAGTACGCTGAAGATACTTCTAACGAAATTACGTTAATCAATAAAGAAACTCGTTGTTTTAAAGACTGTCAGGATTGTTAGAGACAAGTGATGTAAGGGAGGTAATTACGGCAACGTAATTGGCATTTAATTATCTTTTTTTCGTTAATTGATTTTTGTTATACTTTTTGTTCTTCGTTTTGTAATTATTAATTTCTTTTATCTTTTGTGAGATTCAGTCATTAGACTGTGGCCATGCAGGAGCACCGCTCAGAAAGATTTTAGTCGTGCAAATCGACCTCCAATGTTATTTTCTTTTTCTTTTTTTTAAACTTAATATTGATTCTATAGGTCTTTTACAGAACCGCTAAGGTATGGGGACGTAAACAAACCAATACCAGTTGTTAAACGGCGAGAAACACACACACACACACAGATACATACAGCGGGCTTCTTTCAGTTTCTGTCTATCAAATTCACTCACAAGATTTTCGTCGTCCGAAGCGATAGCAGAAGACACTTACCCACGATGACACACAGAGGGACTGAACCCGGAGCCTTATGGTTGGGAAATAAACGGCTTACCACACAGCCATGCCAGTACCTACATTTTATTTCACTCTTCGTAAATATTAATTTTAAAATAATAATAATAATAATAATGATGATAAAGCTTTCATTTATTGACCCCGAAGGGATGAAAAGCAGAGTCAACCTTGGCAGAATTTGAACTCAGAACGTAAAGACGGACGCTGGCGTGCTAACGATTCTGCCAGCTCGCCGCCTAAGGAATAATAATTGGGGTTTCAAATTTTTGGCACAAGGCCAGCAATTTGTGCCAAAGGGGATTAAGTCAATTACATTGACCCCAGTACTCAACTGGTATTTATTTAATCGACCCTGAAAGGATGAAAGGCAAAGTTGACCTCAATGGTAATTGAAATGTAGTAGTAGTAATAATAATAATAATCATAATAATAATAATAATAATAATAATAATGATAATTTATTTCTTTATTGCCCACAAGGGGCTAAAAACAGAGGGGACAAACAAAGGGATTAAGTCGATTGTGTAACTGGTACTTATTTTATCGACCCCGAAAGGATGAAAGGTAAAGTCGACCTCGGTGGAATTTGAACTCAGAACGTATTTGTACATCATATATTATATGATGTGCAGAGAAAATGAAGGAGGAAGGATAAACATGTTTGTGTTATTAGTTCCTATGCGTCAGTGTGTGTGTGTGTGTTTGTGAGAAAGCGAGAGGGGGAGGTGGAGAGTGGCATCTTTCGATATCCATTCAGAAAGGCTTCTAGTCAGAGCTATAGCAGATGTTTAGCCCTGGGTGCAGCAGAGTGGAACTGAACCAGAACGTATCTACACAGCAGCCACGCAAATAAATAAATAAAAAGAAAAAGGAATCCATACAAAACTACAGTCTCTTTAATGGTGTTTCCATCATACAGAAAGAAACCCAATCAGAACGGCAATCAAATCTACATATATCTATATATATATACATAAACACACGCTGCATGTTGCATTAGCTGAGAAAATCACTCAGTGCCAAATCATGTTTCAGCTGGATATGACAGCATAACAAGCGAAAGTGTCATTCCTGTCAGAAGCAATAAATATTCAGTGAATCTAACTCCCAATCCATATAAATAGGGCGATTGGTGATTATTTAATGCCTTTATTATTGGAATATAAATTTTGCTGGCTTTATAATTATTATTTCTAATTTTGGCACAAGGCTGGCAATTTTGAGAGGAGGGGCAAGTCGATTGCATAGGCTCCAGCCTTTATTGGAATATAAATTTTGCTGGCTTTATAATTATTATTTCTAATTTTGGCACAAGGCTGGCAATTTTGAGAGGAGGGGCAAGTCGATTGCATAGGCTCCAGACTTTATTGGAATATAAATTTTGCTGGCTTTATAATTATTATTTCTAATTTTGGCACAAGGCTAGCAATTTTGAGAGGAGGGGCAAGTCGATTGCATAGGCTCCAGGGATAAACTGCAACTTGATTCATTGGCCCTGAAATGATGAATGGGAAGGATGATCTTGGTGAAATTTGAACTCAAAACATAAAGAGCTAGTAAAAAATAATGCTAAGCTAATGACTCTGCTGGCTTGCACCCATTTTTGCTAATGACTCTGCCGGTTCGGACCCTCTTTTGCTAATGACTCTGCTGGTTCGTACCCTTTTTTGCTAATGACTCTGCTGGTTCGGACTCTTTTTTGCTAATGACTCTGCTGGCTTGCACCCATTTTTGCTAATGACTCTGCCAGTTCGTACCCTTTTTTGCTAATGACTGCTGGTTCGGACCCTTTTTTGCTAATGACTCTGCTGGTTCGGATTTTTTTTTGCTAATGACTCTGCTGGTTCGGACCCTTTTTTGCTAATGACTCTGCTGGTTTGGACCCTTTTTTGCTAATGACTCTGCTGATTCGTACCCTTTTTTGCTAATGACTCTGCTGGTTTGCACCCCATTTTGCTAATGACTGACGGCTTGCACCCTTTTTTGCTAATGACTGCTGGTTTGCACCCCTTTTTGCTAATGACTGCTGGCTTGCACCCCTTTTTGCTAATGACTCTGCTCACTCACACAATTACCCCCTCCCCAATATATTTAAGAAGTTTTAAACTATCATCTGTTGTCCTGAGGGGTAATTGTCTGTTGGGGGTAGGTAAATGTCCTAGAGTCGCTCAATCTATCCTCAGTTATTCTATTATTCTTTTACTTGTTTTGGTCATTTGACTGCAACCATGCTGGATCACCACCTTGAAGGGTTTTAGTTGAACAAATCGACTTCATGACTTATTTTTTAAGCCTAGTACTTATTCTATCAGTCTCTTTTGCCAAACTGCTGAGCTACAGGGACATAAACACACCAACACTGGTTGTCAAGTGGTGTTGGAAGGACAAACACATGCATAGATATATATATATATATGTGTGTGTGTGTGTGTGTGTGTGTGTGTATATATATATATATATATATATATATATATATATATATATATATGACGGGCTTCTTTCAGTTTCCGTCTACAAAATCCACTCGCAAGTCTTTGGTCAGCCTAAGGCTATAGTAGAAGACACTTACTCAAGGTGCCATGCAGTGGGACTGAACCTGGAACCATGCGGTTAGTAAGCAAGCTTCTTACCACACAGCCACTCCTGCACCTGTTGACTAAATATCATCACAATTTCGACACCTATGATGATTTTATTCAATTTGGCAATGTCAGCAATATAAGATGGTGGTGGTGGTGGTGGTGGGTGTATAGATGAACCAACACAATACTTGAGCAAACATGAACACAAAAACAAAACAATGAGACAAGAAGAGTAGCAAGAGAGGTAGAGGTCTGTAGATAAAATGGGAATAAAAAGGTTGAGTAATGAGGTCAGTGAGAAAATATATATTAAATGAAAGAAACAAAGAAGCAAAGACAGTAACAACAGAAAATATATAATACACAACAGAGAGAGATCGTTGTATTCAAAGAATGTCTTATGATATATGGCAAAAAACAAAGACATACGTTTTTCCCATTAGTAACAGTAATAGAAAAGATGATGATCCAGTCATCATTTTTTCCCAATATCTATTTCTCATCTTTTGGTGAAGAGGAAGGCAGCATCCATCAGTTTGTAAAGGGCCTCTTATATGGATAGGAGGAGAGAAGAGTGTAAGTGTCTACAGACAGGAGACCTGGGATGAATGTTTGCAATAGTGTGTTCTCTACTAAAGGCACCAAGCTGCCAGGTGTACACACACACACACACTCCTTTTATCTTTTACTTGCATTGATCATTGGAACAGTATCTTTAAGGGCTTTAGTCAAACAAACTGATCCTATCATGGTAAAGCTTGTCCATGGAGGGCTCTGATCTATCAATCTTCTCCCATGTTTCATTCCCTAACACCCAAAAAGCTGGTGTTGGTGCCACATACAAAGAAGTGGTGTTGGTGCCACGTAAAAAGAAGTGGCATTGGTGTCACATAAAATGACATGAAGAGGAGGAGACAGATTGGTGTGACACTAGTGAAGTTACGCAGTTGATAAAAGTGTCTTTCCGGACTCAATGTTTTACCATTTATTTTTCCAGCACCCATCATGGTTTCAATTAGCTTACATTGAGGAAACTGAAGTGATTTTTTTTCTCCTGCCATATGCTGTATCAACTAGAAACAGTTGTAGAAATTATTTTTTTGTTAATTACAACATTTTCATTTTTCATTTATTTGCAATAAAAATTAAAAACAAATTTTAATCCATTTTCTTTGGTAAAATAGAGCAGTTCATGTTTTTACAATATTTTTTTTTTCAACACCACAGTGTAGTAGTAGTAGTAGTAGTAGTAGTAGTAGTAGTAGTAGTAGTAGTAGTAGTAAATTTGGAGTGATTGTAATGGTTTTGGCAGCAATAAATATCACTGTTTCTCAAGTAACCATAAATTGTAATGTTAGGAAGGAAGGAAGGAAGATAGATAGATAGATATACATAGATATAGATAGATAGATATATATAGATATAGATAGATAGATATACATAGATATAGATAGATATACATAAATGATGATGATGATAGTATGGAAAGCGGACGTTAGACAATGATGATGATGATGATGAGATACATACATACATACACACACACATACATACATATGTGTCATTTATCAAAATCTTACAAGATTCTTCATAGAATAACGGTTCGATATTCCAGAATATTAGTTCAATATTCATCTATTCAAGACCATTTCTCTTTGATGTATTATTAAAGAACAACACTGTAGCAGGTGGTTTGTTTTCAAAAAGATAATCTATACTCTGTGATGGTACGAGAAACACTACATTTTTTTCCCCAAATAAACAAGTGGGCCTCTATGTAGAAGCTCAATGTGGTAGAAATAGCAGCTAAATCTCCATCAAATTATGTCAGCTTACTATTTTGAATAAAGAACATATCAAACAATGATTGGTCATACCTTGAGTATCTTTTATCATATGATAACTTCTTTTACCTTTTACTTGTTTCAGTCATTAGATATATATCATCATCATCATCGTTTAACGTCCGCTTTCCATGCTAGCATGGGTTGGACGATTTTGACTGAGGTCTGGCAAACCAGATGGCTGCACCAGGCTCCAATCTTGATCTGGCAGAGTTTTTACTGCTGGTTGCCCTTCCTAATGCCAACCACTCTGAGAGTGTAGTGGGTGCTTTTACGTGCCACCAGCACGGGGGCCAGCCAGGCGGTACTGGCAAGGACCTCGCTCGAATCTTTTTACACGTGCCAGTAAGGTGATGCTGGTAACGATCCCACTCAAATGGTGCCTTTTACATGCCACCAGTACAGAAGCCAATTAGCTGCTCTGGCAACGATCACGCTTGGATGGTGCTCTTAGCACCCCACTAGAATAGATGCCAGTCATCAAATTTGATTTTGATTTTGATTATATATGCCACAGAACTTCTCAGAACTAGACACTGTTATCTAAGCATTATCCAAGCCCAGTGATATTATCCATGAAGTAAACAAACCAATATCAAGATTAACTGATCACCATAAAACATGAATCCATAAACCAGTGCTTTCCAAACTTTTTGCTGGAGCGGAACCCCAAGGAAACATTCCACTGCCTCGGGGAACCCCTGTGCAATAATTTAATAGTCTTATGCACACATATCTGCACAGGAGACTTAAAAATTACTGCCGATTTTAGCAGTTTTTGTAACTTCTTGCGGAACCCCTGCACTGTACTGGCGGAACCCTAAGGTTCCACAGAACCCTGGTTGAAAACCACTGCCACAAACACTTTCAACTTTATGAGAATGAAGGACAACTCAGAATACAGATACCTAAAGGGGGAGGGGGAGGGAGGGAGAGGGGGAGAGAGAGAGAGAGACAGAGGCATGTGTAATGGAATGTTTACTACCTACGCTCAGCTAGGAGTATACAATGTCAATGTTTGCAGCTTAGCTATGAGTGATGGCGCTGCTGTTTGTAGCTGGGCTGCTTACATGTGATTTTTACTCTTACTCTCTCTCTTTTACTTGTTTCAGTCATTTGGCTGCGGCCATGCTGGAGCACCGCCTTTAATCGAGCAACTCGACCCCCGGGACTTATTCTTTTGTAAGCCCAGTACTTATTCTATCGGTCTCTTTTGCCGAACCGCTAAGTAACGGGGACATAAACACACCAGCATCGTTTGTCAAGCAATACTAAGGGGACAAACACAGACACATAAACACACACACACACATATATATATATATATATATATATACGATGGGCTTCTTTCAGTTTCCATCTACCAAATCCACTCACAAGGCTTTGGTCAGCCTGAGGCTATAGTAGAAGACACTTGCCCAAGGTTCCACGCAGTGGGACTGAACCCGGAACCATGTGGTTCGTAAACAAGCTACTTACCACACAGCCATCAAAAGAAACCATCCATTAGCTCTGCACTTTCAAATTCCTTGAGAATGAAAAAAAAAATAACAAAAATCCCTCACATAAAAAACAGTTAAGTGTTTGTGACAGGAAGAGCATCCAACTGCACAAATCGTAGATCAGAATTTTACTTCCTGTCACTTTTCCCAAGCAAGCATGGGAAAAATAGACAATCAACATGAATTAACGAACAAACAAACGAAGATGATTACAGCAGAGGTACAACTGGTGATTGCAAACAGCAGAACTAATTAGCCAATTAGAGGGAACATTATTAACGAAAAATTTTTCTACAACTGTGTTGAAAACCAAATTTAAATTGAAAATGGCTAATTAAAACCAAACAATCCTTTTACATGAGTACACGAATAATTAAGAATAATATTTTTCTGTTTGTATTTTCCTTCATTTAATTCAATGTAATTAACAATACATTGTTAAATCTTTGTGTTGTTTAATAACTAACAATGTGTGATTACATATTTTGTTTATCCATACTCATCATGTTTACATTGCTTTTTTTTATACTTACTTGTCAACATTTCCAATTTACAATAAGGTAGTGCACTTGCGGAACCGTCAGCACTTCAAGCAATGTGCTTAGTGGCATTTTATCTGTCTTTACTTTCTGAATTCAAATTTTGTTGAGATCGACTTTACTTTTTGTCCTTTTAGGGTTGATAAGATAACTACCAGTTGGTATTTAGGGGGTGAGGTTCAATGTAATCAACTAGCTACTGCCCCCAAAATTTCAAGCTTTGAGCCTATAGTAAAAAGGAGCATTATTATTATGCTACTAGTATTAATAATAATGATAACGATCATTTCTACTATAGGCTCAAAGCTGGAAATTTGCTGGGTAGTAGCTAGTTGATTACATTGACCCCTACCCACCAATGACCAACTGGTAGTTATTTTATCAACCCTGAAAGGATTATTAATACTAGTAGCAGTAAAGGTGCATGGGTCAGTGGTTAGAGCATCGAGTTTATAATTGTGAGGTTGTGAGTTCAATTCCCGGACCAGTTTGCGTGTTGTGTTCTTGAGCAAGACACTTTATTTCACGTTGCTCCAGTTAACTCAGCTGTAGAAATGAGTTGCAACGTCACTGGAGCCAAGCTGTATCGGCCCCTTTGCCTTTCCCTTGGATAACACTGGTGGCATGGAGAGGGGATGCCAGTATGCATGGGCGACTGCTGGTCTTCCATAAAACCTTGCCCAGACTTGTGCCCTGAAGGGAGACTTTCTAGGAGCAATCCAATGGTCATTCATGACTAAGGGGTCACCTTCACCCTTCTATTAGCAGTAGTAAGGTAACGAGCAGGCCACATGGAAGATCTCCATGATGATGGGAAGACAATCTGGTTAAACAATTTGGGCCAAGATGGAAAAGAATGGCCCAATCAAGATAGAACTGGAAGCACATTGTGGCTAGTGGTGTATAACAGCATCCAATGGCCTGGTATAACAGCATCCGGTGCCCCAGGGTTATAGTAAAAGACATTTGCCTAAGGTGCTGCACAGTGGGACTGAACTCAAAACCACATGGTTGCAAAGCGAACTTCTAAACCACACAGCCACATCTGTGAAATGTGGTAGATAAATGGCCCAGTCATTTATCTCCTATATTTTATTTTCCAGGCTTCTTAAATTACACTTCTTCAATAATGGCTAAACCAATTTCTTTGGCTCCGTAATATAATGATTCATAGTTGCCGTCTTACAACCATTAAATTTCTCTTTTCATTTGAAGAACACAGCCAGGCTAAAACAGTCATTAAAGAAGACGCAAACAGCAATAGATGTCTTGTCTATAGTTTTGACACGACATAGCTCTACCTCAGTGAAAAACAAAATGTCACATTCCGACTGCATACAACGAAACAGGCTCATTAAACTAATTAAAGTGTTCAAGTAAAACTACTCCATCATTTCCGCAAGTTCAACATTGAAATTTATAGCAGAAGAACATTATTGATGTTTCAATGCAATTTCTTATCTTCAGATGCAATGTTAAGGCAGTCTGCTTAATATCCTGCCATGTCTCACAGAGCTAGCATTTACAGCTTTGTTACTTTCTATCACAGCAAAGAAGGGGCTATGGGGTTAATGAGAGAGAGAGAGAGAGAGAGAGAGTATATATGTCTATAAGGCGGCGGGCTGGCAGAAACGTTAGCATGCCGGGCGAAATGCTTAGCCATATTTCGTCTGCTGCTATGTTCTGAGTTCAAATTCCGCCAAGGTCGACTTAGCCTTTCATCCTTTCAGGGTCGATTAAATAAATACCAGTTACGCACTGGGGTCAATATAATCGACTTAATCCCTTTGTCTGTCCTTGTTGGTCCAATCTGTGTTTAGTCCCTTGTAGGTAGTAAAGAAAAATTGGTATTTTGTCTGCCGCTATGTTCTGAGTTCAAATTCCCCCGAGGTCGACTTAGCCTTTCATCCTTTCGGGGTTGATTAAATAAGTACCAGTTACGAACTTAATCAGTCTGTCCTTGTTTGTCCCCTCTATGTTTAGCCCCTTGTGGGCAATAAAGAAATAAGAGTATATATGTCTCTCTAACCAACTTATTCAATCTACTAGAAATAGCAGGCAAATCTCCCTTAACACTTTTGTTATCATATTTCAGTTGAAATACTTCTTTTGTTTCAATTAATTTAGAAAATAATGAAGAATTTAGGCATGGCTGTATGGTAAGAAGTTTCCTTCCCAACCACAAGGCTTCAGGTTCAGTCCCCATTACGTGACACCTTCGTCAAGTATCTTCTACAATGGCTTCAGACTGACCAAAGCCTTGTGAGTGGATTTGGTAGGTGGAAACTGAAAGAAGCTTGTGTGTGTGTGTATGTTTGTCCCCCATCACTGCTTGACAACTGGTTTGTTTAAGTCCCTTGTAACTTAGCAGTTCAGCAAAAGAAAGCAACAGAATAAATACCATGCTTAAAAAAGAAAAAAAAAGTATAGGGGCGTAGGAGTGGCTGTGTGGTAAGTAGCTTGCTTACAAACAACATGGTTCTGGGTTCAGTCCGACTGCGTGGCATCTTGGGCAAGTGTCTTCCACTATAGCCTCGGGCTGACCAAAGCCTTGTGAGTGGATTTGGTAGACGGAAACTGAAAGAAGCTTGTCGTATATATGTATGTGTATATATGTATGTGTGTGTGTATATATATATATATACATATATGTATGCATGTGTGTGTATATGTTTGTGAGTCTGTGTTTGTCCCCCCCCTCCTAGAATAAGTACTAGGCTTACAAAGAATAAGTTCTGGGGTCGATTTGCTCGACTAAAGGCAGTGCTCCAGCATGGCCACAGTCAAATGACCGAAACAAGAGTAAAAGAGGGTCAATTCCTTCGATTAAAAACTCTTCAAGGCAGGGTCCCAGCATAGGATACAGTCAAATCACTGAAACAAGAAAGCAGATCTACTAAATTCACTCAAACGGAACAAGGAATTGCTCAGCTGGGGACTATAGTAGAAAGACACAGCCCAAGGTCCCATGCAGTTGAAACGAACCCAAAACCATAGGATTAGAAACAAGCTTCTTAACCACACAACCACACCTACACTCACACTCACACACACACACACACACACACACACACACACACATCCATTCCCAAACTCGGCAATAACTATCATGTTAGAATATGCAAGAATTTGTAATAAGAATCGGTAGCAGTTCAATAAGTCTAATGAAAATATGCACCACATTAAAAACCGAATGTTATTTTCTGATTATAATCCTCTCATCTGTCTCGTTATAATGAGAAACATCATTAGCATATCTTGTAATTAGGTTATGATTTTATGATATGAGAAAGTTCGACAAATACAGAATTTTGAAATGGTAAACAAGAAGTAAAAAGAACCGAAGTGACTTTGAAAAGAACTGACAAGAAATGTTTATACGAATAGATTGGCCATAATAAGTCAATTTTATTTATTGGAGGTGAAAGAAATATGAAAGCCACGACCATTTATAGAGAATAAATATTTTGTTTTACATGCTTTTATAAGTTCATGTCACCCTCCAAAATAGAATTTATTTTAATTAAGTTAAAATATAAGCAGAAAAATAAAAAAATATGGAATTGTAAATTTTGCTTCTTTCAGATGTCAAGAATAGTTAAATCTTAAAACGGTGCTGCTATATCTGAATAAATAAATAAAAAGAGAAAAATGGTAGTGAGAAATAATAATTCTGATGCCATAACAAAAGAAATGGAAAATTCCCGGTGAAGATGAAAGAAAGAAGAAAAAAATAGTTTTGAAATCAGAAGATAAAATTGAAGATCATGTCGAAATTGATGAAAACACATGTCAAAAATTCTTGGAATAGATTTTCTGCAGAGACAAAGAATAAAGCATCAAAGAATATTTATAACAAAGGAAGTTTTGAGTTTTTCTTTCATAAATCCATCATCATCGTTTTAACATCTACTTTTCCATTCCTGTATGGGTTAGACAAGAATATGTCAAAGAATGTTCTACGGCCAAATACCTTTCCTGTTGTCTATAGTTGGATGCCCTTCTTGTCCTCAACTCTCACCTGTTTTGAGGTAATATTTCCCCATGACAAGACGTGTTTTCATGGAAGATTTGAAATGCACGACACTGCTTGTATGACAGGGACACTCATTTACAACTGCCACATGATGTCAAGGGAGGTAATCCTTTGGTTACAATAATACGAGCATTCCGATTGATACGGTCACTGGAACAGTCAGCTTGTGAAATTAATGTGCAAACACTGGCGTAGCTGTGGGGGAAGGGGTCCACTGGGGCAGCACTCTTAGCGCTGCTGTAAGCAGTATGTGCTTTTTGTGGGGTCCGGGGTCGGCAAACGGAAAGGTGCTGGTGTCTCAAATTTAGGTTAAATCAATGTTTCTCAAAGTTGTTTTGAGAAAATTTGGTTTAAATGTTTGACAACTCAGCACAGTCCATTGGACGAAGGGGCGTTTTGCTTGTATATATGTATGTGTGTGGGTGTGTATATATATATATATATATATATATATATATAATATATATATATATATATATATATATATATATATACACACACACACGCAGCAGGCTTCTTTCACTTTCCATTTACTAAATTCAGTCACAAAACTTTGGACAACCTCAAGCTATAGTAAAAGACAACTGCCAAAGGTGCCACACAGTAGGACTGAACCCAAAACCATATGGTTGGGAAACAAACTTCTAAACCACACAGCCATGCCAGCACCTATTCAAATTATATTTGCAAAATATGGAACATAGCACCAGTAATTATTAAAAAATCTCAAAATTTCAAATAATAAATAAAAGAATATATACCAGATACCTTTCTTACTGATGCAGAAATATTAAATCCAAAACCTGAACATCTGCATTTACCAGCCACCTTGCACAGTCAAACCTTTGGCACTACCATTGACAGACAGAGCTAAAAGTTATTCCACATACATGCATCTTCATAATCATTTCATTATATTTGCCAAAGTACACAGATTTATAAATATCTGAGAGTTCTTGGAACAGTTTCTGGGCATCCACCCAATGTTCTTAGAATACTTTGTCGGTGCATTCCCGATGCCAGAAGAATGGAATTGAATTTAAGAATGTAAAATGATGATGGTAATGGTGTACAGGTATGGCTAAGAAGTTCACTTTGCAACCACAAGGCTTGGAGTTCATTCCCATCTTCTGTTGTCTAGAGTCAATAAATCTTTGAGTGGATTTTGTAGATGGAACCTGAAGACCATTGTGTGTGTATGTGTGTGTGTGGGGGGTGGGGTGCAGTTTAGTGCTTGCTCAGAAATAGGTGAGGGTTGGTGATAGGAAGAGCATCCAGCTGTAGAAAATCTGAATCAATGAATTTCGTATGGTCCATGAAAGAGTGGACATTAAAATGAAGATAATAAATAAATTCATCAGCAAACATTATCAGAAACAGGTGCAAGCATGATATGTGGCTAAAAAGCTCATTTGCAGTCGTTTGGTTTCTGGTTCAATCCCACAGCGTGGCAGCTTGGGCAAGTGTCCACTTATAGCCTCCCCCCCAAATGCACCCTTTTTAAAGCCTAGTCAGGCTCATGGGCTCGGTTTCCCGGGTTCTATGGCGTATGTGTTCCCCAGCTGGACGGGACACCAGTCCATCGTAGTGTTATTTTTGCCTACTGAGTGGACTGGAGCAACATGAAATGAAGTGTTTTGCTCAAGAACACAACGCGTCGTCCAGTCCAGGAATCGAAACCACAATCTTACGATCATGATGCTGACACCCTAACCACTAAGCCACGCACCTTCACCCACTTATAGCCTCAGGCCAACCAATGTCTTGTGAGTGTATTTGGTAAACGGAAACTGTGTGGAAGCCTGTTGCATATAAATCATGTGATTGACCAGACTATCAGATGTTGTTGTACATTGCTGGTCACAATGCGCTTTGCATCATTTTAGCTTTCGAATGATGCCACCCCACTGGATAGGTGAGCAGGCGAACATTCACCCCACCTCACCACTCATCAGAAGGCTATTCCATCACAGGGTTACCCATTTACACCTGAGTGGAATGGCGCAATGTGAAATGAAGTCTTCTGCCCAAGAACACAACATGCTGCTTCATCCAGGAATTGAACTTATGATCTGATGATTGTGAGTTCAACATCGTAGCCACTAGGCCATATGCTTTTGTCATACTGTGTGTGCATGCACGCATGTGTCTGTGTTCTTCACCTACTTGGCAACCAGTGTTGGTTTGTTTATCTCCCTGTAACTTTGCAGTTTGGCAAAGAGACCAATCAAAGAAGCACTAAAGTTTTGGCTTGAGGAGACCTATTTTGTCAAGTACATCAACATCAAAAAATCAAATGGAAATTGTAGTTGTGATACCTGTGCCGGTGGCATGTAAAAAGCACCAACCGATCGTGGCCATTTTCAGGGTTGATTAAATAAGTACCAGTTATGCACTGAGGTTGATGTAATCAACTTAATCCCTTCCCCCAAATTTGAGGCCTTGTGCTTCCTGTAGAAAGGATTATTATTATTATTATTATTATTATTATTATCATTATTATTACTACTACTACTAAAGTGGTTGATATTAGGAAAGGCATCCAACTGTAGAAACACCAGATCCGACTGGAGCCCGGTGCAGCCTCCTGGCTTCCCAGACCCCGGTCGAACCGTCCAACCCGTGCTAGTATGGAAAATGGACATTAAACAATGATGATGAGTACTGGAATCGATCTGTTCGACTAAAATCCCTCAAGGTAGCGCTCCAGCATGGCCACCGTCCAGTGACCGAAACAAGTAAAAGATAAAAATATAAATTTAATTATCTTTTTATCCATAATTATTTCCGTAGAACAAAGTAATGTCTGCTTTAATTCTATGGCATTCCAGCACATTCTGATTCAATTATGGCAAATGACTGGAATAGGTAATATTCTTGCATTTTATTTCAGGAATTCCACAAGGGAATTGTCTTTGGATAGATTTCCTCAG
>NC_043019.1:14132176-14174676 GCF_006345805.1 Octopus sinensis | reverse complement strand
TGGTATTGAACCCAATGTTCTGATGATAATAGGGATAACCTTTGTGTTCGATTCTTGTAGTTGCCACATCTTAGCGATCTCAATTCTCAGGTCTCCATATTTATCAACATTTTCTCTTTCTTTCATGATGGTATGTTGATCTCCTGGCACTGCTACGTCGATTCTTGGGCATTCTTGTTTGTCCCTCCTGAAGGTTACCATATCCGGCCTTCGGTGTAGGTGTAGGTGAAGAGGAAGAAGAAGAGGAAGAAGAAGAAGTAGAGGAGGAAGAAGAAGAAGAAGTAGAGGAGGAGGAAGAAGAATAAGAATAAGAATTGAAGAAGAAGAAGAATTGAAGAAGAGGAAGAAGAAGAAGAAGAATGATTTTTATGATTATTATTCAAATTCTGCCAAGTTCAAGTTTGCCTTTCTTTGATAAAAGAAGTACCAGTTAAACACTGGGGGTCAATATAATTGACTTGAGCCCTCTCCTGAAATTACTGGCCTTGTGCCAAAATTTGAAACCATTATTATTATTATTACTATTATTATTATTAATATCATCATCATCATCTTCCATTGACTCAGTTCTCCTAAACAGGTGAACGATCTAGAAAAACCAATGCAAACAACATTCAATGACAATTTGCATAAAAGATCTAAAATGTTTTCCTCACCAAACATCAGATCATGAATAACTATGGATTACATCATTCGTGGAGTACTATGCGCGTGTGCACACACCAACACACACGTGTGTGTGTATGCACAGGCAACAGTAACAGACAACATGCCACCCACCGTTTTAACAGGAATATTTCAACTGAAAAACTATACGGATGATCAAACGGAATAACAACTGAGATGTCATTCTACTTTGGCTCACTGAGATTTCCTTTTTCCCTACACGCTGTTGTCGTGTCTCTAACAAGTGTTTTCCTATAATTATATACACACACATACACACACATATATATATATATAAGAGAGAGATATATATAGATACATACACATACATATATATATAGATATATATAGATACATACACATACATATATATATAGATATATATAGATACATACACATACATATAGATAGATATATATAGATACATACACATACATATATATATATATAGATATATATATATAGATACATACACATACATATATATATATAGATATATATATAGATACATACACATACATATAGATAGATATATATAGATACATACACATACATATATATATATATAGATATATATATATAGATACATACACATACATGTATATATATATATACATATATACACACACATATATACATATACACACACATTTATACATATATACACACATACATATATGTGTATGCACATATATACGCACACACACACATATTTACATTATATACGCATACACATTTACATTTATTATATACAAACATACACACATATTTACATTATACATATATATATGATATATATATATATATAATATATATATATACACACACACATACATATTTACATATGTATATACACACACATAATACATATTTACATATGTATATACACACACATAATACATATTTACATATATATATATATATATATATATATATATATATATATATATATACACACATACATACATATTTATATATATAGGGAGAATTCATGAAAAAAACAAAAGACGAAGACAGGTGGTGTAGAAAACAAACAGATGTATTAATATAGCGCTCGGGAATAGAAAAAGTCTTTTACGTTTCGAGCCTATGCTCTTCCACAGAAAGGAACACAGAAATTAAATTCTGTATTAAATACACACTGCCCAGCCCTTTTATTTTCTTCTATGTAAATATCTTATAGATGTTATAGACAGGTTTATCGTCTCCTTTAGAAGCAAAAGAAATGAAGCCTCAAACAATTCCTCGGTTACTTCCCCTCTCTTTTATTCTTACTCTTTTACTGGTTTCAGTCATTTGACTGCGGCCATGCTGGAACACCGCCTTTAGTCGAGCAACTCGACCACGGGACTTATTCTTTGTAAGCCCAGTACTTATTCTATCGGTCTCTTTTGCCGAACCGCTAAGTGACGGGGACGTAAACACACCAGCATTGGTTGTCAAGCAATGCTAGGGTGACAAACACAGACACACAAACATATACGCACACACTTATATATATATATATACGACAGGCTTCTTTCAGTTTCCGTCTACCAAATCCACTCACAAGGCATTGGTCAGCCCGGGGCTATAGCAGAAGACACTTGCCCAAGATGCCACGCAGGGGGACTGAACCTGGAACCATGTGGTTGGTTAGCAAGCTACTTACCACACAGCCACTCCTGCGCCTATGTATAAAATATGCAAAAAATAAAAAAATAAACAGCAGAATTTATTGTCGAACAACCTGATTTTCAGAATGATTACCTAAGACAAATAAAAAATAAAGAGAGTGTGGGGGAGAGACTAACTCTAGAACCTGCAATAGTTTTCGACATAAAAGACAATATTAAAACGGAAAGCAATTATTAAGAATATATATATATATATATACATATAAAATGAATAAATAATGACATTACCGCAGTTGACAGTATTTTATTTATTATTATTATTATTTACTCATAAAACTGTCTGTTTATATGTATGTTTGTGTGTATTTATCTATGCATGTGTGTGTGTGTGTATACATACACGCATAAATATATGTACATATACCTATCAAAGTGTGTGTGTTCCTATATTACATACACACGTTTCATTCCACTTTCTAGACAATTTTAGCGAAAAGCAATCAGTGTAGTTTTTTCCAAAAAGTTTCTAACTAAAAGAAATATATATGTATATGTATATATATATATATATACACAAAACACATATATTTACAAGACATGGATAAATGAGACAGAATTAAAATCAATACAAGTCAAAATAAGTGAAGGAATTACACTCACACACAACTAAATTACATACCCACACACACAAACTAAAGACAGATGTACACACTACTCCAAACTGGTTTTCATGCTCAGACATATGTATACACATATCATCATCATCATAGTTTAACGTCCGTTTTCCATGCTGGCATGGGTTGAACATATATATATATATATATATATGTGTGTGTGTGACATGAAGGTTGTTATCTATCATGAAATGTTAAACTAAAATGAAAGAGTTAATGCAGGGAAATGTTGTCTTTAATTAGAATGCGAAGACGCAGGCTGGAAAGTGGAACATTTTCCTATCGAAGTCGGATGTAGAGAGTTTGTTGGACACAGCGTGAGACGACTGTTATTATCACTAGGCCTAACTCATCGTAAAGTTAATACCACCATGACTGATATCCAATCTACAGTGGATAAGGCTAGCCACTGGATTTGGTTAAAAAGAGACGATGAGCGATGGCTAGAAGTATATTGAATTTAACTTCATAACCAGCTGATCTAGCAAGCGGGGCCTCATATCAGTGAGGGGGGCCGGTGCACATTGATGCCATCGAGAGGTAGGCCCCGAAACGGCGCGCATTCTCTCATGATGACCCCATACACTTGCTAGCTTCCGGTATACGGAGCTTTTAACTGGTAGCACTTGCATGTGCAAGTTGTTTGCAAGACATTTTTGCAGAAAAAGCACCCAACAGTGGTCATTCCCATTGCCCATGTCACTCAGGAAACTGGCCCTTACGAGCCAAGCATGGCTCAAGAAGAAACAAACAACAACATATATATGTGTGTGTGTGTGTGTGGGGGGAGCTGGTAGAATTATTAGCACACCAGGCAAAATGCTTTGCGACATTTTGTCTGCCTTCCCATTCTGAGTTCATACCCTGCTGAGGCCGACTTTGTCTTTCATCATTTTGGTGTCAATAAAACAAGTACCAGTCAAGCATTGGGGTCAATGTAATAGATATAAACCCCTTACATTCAAAATTGTTGGCCTTGTACCAAAATTTGAAACCAATTTGCACGTGTGTGTGCACGCACATGTCTGTACGTGAAAATGTAGTAACGTTATTTTAGAAAAAAATAAAATACTATTTTTAAAGATATTATCTACTTTTCACATAGTTAACATATCAGCTACTTCGACTTTGTACGACTTCATCTGTGTCAAGCTGTTGCTACATTGTCAACCAAAGACCTAAAAATACTTTCTTATAATAGATTTTTTTAATCTCTGTGAGTGCCATGGGTGGAGAGCTAAGTCAGAGATTCAAGTTTGATTCTCTAATTTGAGTCATTTCATATTTACTCCTCGTATACGTAATTCCCTCGTGAACCTTGGAAATGGACAGGTTAGCAGATAAAATCAGTGTTTCTCAACCCCCTTTTTTTACTTATGATTTTACCCCTTTTTACCCCTTTGATTCTTAAGATTACACACATGGCAGGCTTCTTTCAGTTTCTTATTTCTTTACTATCCACAAGGGGCTAAACAAAGAGGGGACGAACAAGGACAAACGGATTAAATCGATTACATCGACCCAGTGCATAACTGGTACTTATTTAATCGACCCCAAAAGGATGAAAGGCAAAGTCAACCTCGGCGGAATTTGAACTCAGAACGTAACAGCAGATGAAATACTTATTTCTTTACTACCCACAAGGGGCTAAACACAGAGGGGACAAACAAGGACAGACAAACGGATTAAGCCGATTAGATTGACACCCAGTGCGTAACTGGTACTTAATTTATTGACCCCGAAAGGATGAAAGGCAATGTCGATCTTGGCAGAATTTGAACTCAGAACATAACAGCAGATAAAATACTGCTAAGCATTTCACTCAGCATGCTTACATTTCTGCCAGCTCGCCGCCTTTCAGTTTCCATACACACTTATACACTCACCTTCATTTTGGGATCACCAGTACTTTATCATCTTCCCTTCTTCCTAGCTCTCCTGTCAAACTATTTTTTCCCAACCAGTTGCCATGATTAATCACTAAAATCTTTCTATTATAGGCACAAGACTTTAAATTTTCTGGGGAGGGGCTAGTCGATTACATCAACCCTAGTATTCAACTGGTACTTTATAGATCTTGAAAGGATGAAAGGCAAAGTTGAGCTGGGCAGGATTTGAACTCAGAATATGAAGAATTGGAAGAAATGCTGCAGAGTAGTTTGTCTGTTGAGTGCTAACAATTCTGCCAGCTTGCGGCATTTAATGGTTTCAAATTTGGCACAGGGCCAGCAGTTTTTGAGGGTAGGTGGTGTTCAGCTCCATTGACCCCATTTCAGATTTGGCACAGGGCCAGTAGTTTTTGAGGGTAGGTGGTGTTCAGCTCCATTGACCCCATTTCAGATTTGGCATAGGGCCAGCAGTTTTTGAGGGTAGGGGTGTTCAGTTCCATTGACCCCATTTCAAATTTGGCACAGGGCCAGCAGTTTTTGAGGGTAGGGGAGTGTTCAGTTCCATTGACTCCAATATTTGACTAATACTTATTTTATTGACCCTAAAAAGATAAAAGGCAAAGTTGACCTCAGCAGAATTTGAACCCAGAACGTAAAAACAGACAAAATGCCACTAAGCATTTTGTTCAGCATGCTAATGATTCTGCCACTTCATTACCTTAATGAGAGCAAGACCCCAAAAAGCAAACATGATATAAGTGTGGTCAACCTTATAAAAGTTAACTTGGAAAATTTAATGGGAATACTTAAAGAAAAATGGTAAATTTAAACAAAGAATTAATCTGAAATTATTGCTCTTGAGAAAATTTTAATTCAAATATGGGAAGCTATTTCATTTAGCATTAACAATATTTGGTGAATCTATAAAAGACATGTCTGCTAGATGAGGTAAACATGGAATTAATGGTAGAAGGAAGAAATTCCTGCTGATAAGAACAAATTTATATAAAATGGAAGCTGAAAATTCTAAGTGTTGCTTTCGTATAATGGTTAGAACATTTCATGTTCACAGAAATTCTGTTTTTTTTTTTTTATTCTTTCCTTAAAATACAACTTTCTCCAAATTTTTGATCTTTAAATGACTGGTTCTAGTGAAAAATGATATGAACTGTTTAAAAATTTGACTAAAAAGACATTGAAAGTCTTCAGATAATGGAAAAATTGTATTGATTTTCTTTGATATTAAGACATTTGGTAAAATTTTATAGTCGTTTACCATGTATCTGACATCATAAATTTTCAATTCAATATGGCGGATGTATTTGAGGACCGAGGAAGGAAAAATCTGAATAATTACATTAGAAAATCGCTGAGCTTATCAAAGAAAGAATATAACAACAAAATAATAATAATAATAATAACAATGTTAGGGAATAGCTAAATTAATGTTAAAATTATTCATAAAAGAATTCACAGTGAATTATCAATAATCAGTAAAGAAAGTGAATTCTCTTTTTTTCTTTTCTTTCCCTTCTTTCAGTCATTAGACTATGGCCATGCTGGAGCACTTGACAGATTAAATTGAGCAATTTGACTCCAGTACTTATTTTTTTTGTCTCTTTTACTCTTTTACTTGTTTCAGTCATTTGGCTGTGGCCATGCTAGAGCACCGCCTTGAGTCGAGCAAATCGACGCCAGGACTTATTCTTTGTAAGCCTAGTACTTATTCTCATCGGTCTCATTTGCTGAACTGCTAAGTTACAAGGATGTAAACACACCACCAATCGGTTGTCAAGCAATGTTGGTGGGGGGGGGGACAAACACACACACACAAACATATACGCACACATACATACATACATATATATACATATATATATATATATATATATGACGGGCTTCTTTCAGTTTCCGTCTACCAAATCCACTCACAAGGCTTTGGTCGGCCCAAGGTTATAGTAGAAGACACTTGCCCAAGGTGCCACGCAGTGGGACTGAACCTGGAACCATGTGATTGGTAAGCAAGCTACTTACCACACAGCCACTCCTACGCCTGGTAGAACTTATTCTACCAGTCTCTTTTGCTGAAATTTGAGGAGGGGGATAGTCGATTACATCGATCCCAGTACTCAACTGGTACTTAATTATTGACCCCTGAAAGGATGAAAGGTAAAGTCGACCTCAGCGGAATTTGAACTAAGAACGTAGCGATGGGTGAAATATCACTAAGCATTGCATCCAGAGTGCTAATGATTCTGCCAGCTTGCCGCCTTAATCTCTCTATATATAAAGCTGAAGTTGTCTGTGTATGGCAGGTTTGGTAGCCTTCAACTAACACTATCTCCTCCGAGACCCTGCGGCACAAGTTGACCAAAATTGAGAGTATGATAGAAGAAGGCTTGCTCTTCATTCCGTAGAAGAAAAAAATTCAAATCGGACCATGTTAACACCAAAAATTATTTACATCAAAAAGGTTCTTTTTTCTATGAAAATCCCTATTTTTTACTATTTTTGACTGCTGTGTCGCCATTTTTCGGTGTATTTCAACCAGAAAAATGTTCACTTAAAGAGAATAACAAGCTACATAATGCAAAATTTTTACTTTTCAAAAATTCCAATTCTAAAGAGTCGAAACAAACCCGAGCAACGCCGGGCGATACTGCTAGTAATAATAATAACAATGATAATGATGATAATAACAATTATAGTAATGATAACATTTTTCAAAAGAAAAACAAAAAAATGCAGATAAAAATGCAAAATAAACTGATTGCTTTTGTTGAAGTTAATGTCATGAGAAAATAAAGGTCAATGAGTTGTTTTTCACTTAGTAAATGACATAAAACTAAAAAGTAAACAAGATTTATTTACTCTTTACTCTTTTACTTGTTTCAGTCATTTGACTGCGGCCATGCTGGAGCACCGCCTTTAGTCGAGCAAATCGACCCCAGGACTTACTCTTTGTAAGCCCAGTACTTATTCTATCGGTCTCTTTTGCCGAACCGCTAAGTGACGGGGACGTAAACACACCAGCATCGGTTGTCAAGCAATGCTAGGGGGACAAACACAGACACAGACACATACACACACACACAAACACACACACGTATATATATATATATATGTACATATATACGACAGGCTTCTTTCAGTTTCCGTCTACCAAATCCACTCACAAGGCATTGGTCGGCCCGAGGCTTTAGCAGAAGACACTTGCCCAAGATGCCACGCTGTGGGACTGAACCCAGAACCATGTGGGTGGTAAGCAAGCTACTTACCACACAGCCACTCCTGCGCCTATGTTTATTTTTATTGTTTTAATCAACTGTATGTTATTACCATTCCGGTAGGAGAGCAAACAACAGACAGAAAATTAAACAAAACCAAAGCTTTCAAGACTTGCATGCAATAAGCAACAATGAATCTTCAACAGAGAAAATCCTGTCATTTATCAACTGCCTGTTAGCATTTTAAAAAAAATGGACACTGGAGAGGCTGAAGTGATTACAGCAAAACTATAACAAAAATTTAGTGATTTTTTATTATAATTTTAGCATTTTTTTTTTAAAAGTTGTTTTTGCAATATTATGGCTTGTCAGATATAAGTGTATCATATCACATCGTTTGTATGACAAGAGTCAAGTTAGCATCTCAAGAGATAAAAACCATTAATGATCCACAAACATGTCTGTTGTTATCGGAGCTGTATTTGCACGACAGATCATTGTAAATTAAACTTCAGTCGATGTTGATAGAAGAGACCAAAGTATGCATTATGATAAGCCGTTTTCAATGTCCCTTGTAAACATGAGATGTTTGCAAAGGTATAAGATTAATTCTCGGCTTTGTACATCAAACAAAGGAGAAAAATGAAAAATGATCATCCACCGACGAAGGATGGAAGCTACTGCATACAACAGCAAACACTTGAGTTCAAATGCATTGAATGTATGAATGGATTTTATAAGTGCATGAGTGGTTGTGTGGCAAAGAGGTTTGCTTCTGAACTACATGGCTTTGGGTTCAATCCCACAGTGTGGCATGTTGGGCAAATGTCTACAGTAACCACTGAACAACCAAAGCCTTGTGAGTGGATTTGGTAGACGGAAACTCAAAGAAGCCCGTCGTATATATGTATATATATATATATATTATATATATATATATATATGTGTGTGTGTGTGTGTGTGTGTGTGTGTGTGTGTGCATGTATGTTTGTATGTCTGTGTCTGTCCCCCCACCCCAACATTGCTTGACAACCGATGCTGGTGTGTTTATGTCCCTGTCACTTAGTGGTTCAGCAAAAGAGGCCGATAGAATAAGTACTGGGCTTACAAAGAATAAGTCCCAGGGTCGAGTTTCTTAATTAAAGGTGGTGCTCCAGCATGGCCGCAGTCAAAATGACAAACAAGTGAAAATATATATATATATATATATATTTTGATAGAAATGGTAAGACAACAAAAGAATGAAATGGACCTCAATATTGTGTAAATAGAGGAATTTATCTGTAAATGTAATATGTGACAATTATTCGGTAGCCATGATAAAACTCCGAGTTTTGGATGTCGGGGTGGAAATCCACGCCGCCATCTCTTCAGTTATCCGGCCATTGGAAAAATGCTATGAAAAATGACCGCTATACAAAGGGAAATTACTGTGTGATTGACCGTTATTAAGACAAAAGAGCTATTTGAATGACCACTAAGTGAGGGGAGGGTGTAAAAGTAAGGGGGTAAAAATGCTCATAGTATTCAGAGCAGGCTGGGGGGTATATCAGCCGAAACATTGTGTTAACAATAAACAAGATGAGGACAGATATCCGTCAAATGTAAATAAGGTAAATAATTCCTCATCTCTTAAATATAGAACTGAAGGATAATGATGATGATAACGATGATAATGGTAATGATGCAGACAATGATGATGAGGACAACGATGATGATGGTGAGGACGACGATGATGGTGATAACAATGGTAATAGTGATGAGAATGGTAATGATGATGGTGATGATGCAGACGATGATGATGGTGAGGACGACAATGATGGTGATAACAATGGTAATGGTGATGATGATGGTGATGATGATAATGATGACAACGATGATAATGGTAATGATGCAGATGATGATGATGAGGACGACGATGATGATGGTGAGGACGATGATGATGGTGATAACAATGGTAATAGTGATGAGAATGGTAATGGTGATGATGATGATGATGATGGTGATGATGATGGTGATGATGGTGATGGTGATGATGATGATGATGATAATGATGGTGATGATGATGGTGATGGTGGTGGTGATGATGCTCATGATGATTACAGTCTTTTGATGATAAGTGTTCGATTGTTCAGTCAACTAAATTGCTCACTGAATTAGCTGGCAAAACCATAGTCATTACTTCACTATTGAGTACATCTTGAAAGTATGTAACACACTTTCACTAATTATGAATTGATGGGAAAGAGGGTGATGTTCAGAGATGGGGAAGAGATGGTTGTCGAGAGTGTCAGTGAGAGACAACAGAGTGGCTGCAAGTGAGGGGTATGGAAGATATGTTAAAGCAAGGAGAAAAGAGTAGATGGATTTTTTTTCTTTCCTATCATTTGTATTAAACTTTAGTGTAAAACAAGAGTAACGACCCCCTTTGGTCATGTTTGACCATGGGATTGCAACTAGAAAGTTCCCCTCCAAGGCACAAGTCCAGGCAAGATTCTTTGAGGGAGACCAGCAGTCGTTTATGCATATCAGCCTCCTCTCTTGACACCACCAATGTTATTCCAAGGGAACAGAATGGGCCAATACAGCTCAACACCAGTGATGTCACAACTCATTTCTACAGCTGAGTAAACTGCAGCAATATGAAATAAAGTGCCTTGCTCAAGTGTAAAACAAAGTGAAGACTCCTATCTATTGGGTTGTCCAGAAAGTTCGTGCCAATTTTTAAAGGAGAGAAAAAGGTCAATAAATACTTGCCATTAGCCAAGCTTTACCAGGTGTTCATGAACAACGGATTTTGATAGGTTGAGGCTTTCTGCCAATTCTCGGGTTGTGCAATGTGGGTTATTCTCAATGATTTGATTTGGTCATCATCTGAAGTGGATGGTCTGCCTGATCGCTCTTTATCAATAAGGCTACAATCTCCAGCTTGGAACCTTGCGAACCACTTCCATACAGTTCTTTCAGATAAAGAAACATTACCATAAACTGCGCATATTTCTTTGGTTGCTTGTGAGGCATTTTTCCCTTTACGGAAAAAGAAAAGCATCAAGTACCGAAAATGAACTTTCTTATCTTCCCTTTTAAAGGGTTACAGAATTAACACAAGTTATAGGAACATGAACCTTCTTCTATGAAAAGATAGTTTAAACTGTGCTCTAAATGGAGGTGTAGTCAAATCCTATTTTATGGACTCAAACATGTTCTAAAATAAGTCGAACTGTAAGCTACTATAAATTGGCACGAACTTTCCGGACAACCCAATACATTGAGTATTATATATTATTTTATTTTGATAGAAATCATATGGGATACCAGTTTTCGATCATGAGATAAAGTCATTCACCATTTCTGGCAAAATGGTTTTCAGTTGTTGGTTAGCTATGGTACCAGGCTGTATGGTAAATTAATTCTATAGCATGGTAAAATAATTCTGAAGGCGGCGAGTTGGCAGAAACGTTAGCATGCCAGGCGAAATGCGTAGCCGTATTTTGTCTGCCGTTACGTTCTGGGTTCAAATTCCGCCAAGGTCGACTAAATAAGTACCAGTTACGCACTGGCGTCGATGTAATCAACTTAATCCATTTGCCTGTCCTTGTTTGTCCTCTCTGTGTTTAGCCCCTTGTGGGTAGTAAAGAAATGGGTAAAATAATTCTATAGCACAACAGATATTGGTTTTCATCAGCAGGATATCTCTATCTAAAATGTGAAAGAACTTGCTTTGTTCTTCCATTTAGTAAATTTCATTGAACAATTAGACGAATCAAATGGACAGATGATGTCATCAAGAAGCTGACAACTGATTTTTTTTTTTTTTTTTTTTTTTTTTAAGGATATTAAAATTGACAGATTGACATCAGCAAAAAATTTACCATTTAAAATTCATGAAGATACTTGATGAAGTCAACAGGAAAGTAGAAGTCTTTCAAGAGGGCAGAGTAAAAAAAAAGGAAAAAAAAAAGAAAAAACAAAAAAAAAAAGAGAAGCAAATGAGAGAATCGAAGCGGAATCTGCTCAGCATCACATCGGTCGCTACAATTTGCAATCAGCTGTTGGCTTTGATAGACTTGTCAAATATTGAACAGCTGCAACACACAATTTGAAACTGATAGCTTAAAAACCATATTATTGCAGATGACACTGGCATTCCATTCACTCATTCTTTTTCTCTATAACTCTCTCTCTCTTTCTCTCTCCTACTCACATAACTATAAAACTAATGCACAGTGACACCACTGTAAGAAAGAAATTGTCTTTTGTTTTTCTGTAGTTCCCTATCGGACTGTCATGTCCAACTCAATTTTTTTTAACAATAAACATGTGACGACGAATTGAAACTACAATTCTGCTCATTCCTTACCTCATTCCTTACCTCATCTATTCTCTCCATTCATTCTTTTATTAACCCTTTCATTACTGTATTTGCTAAAGCTCAACCCCTCCTCCACGTGGTGCAGACTGGGCAACGTGAACAAGCCAGCTGTGTTAGCGGCAAACGGGGCTCTGACAGTCATCAAATCCTCAACGGTGGAACAGGCGGATGAAGGCTGCAGCAGACCATCGACTCCAATCGTCTCGGTTTACCTTGCCATTGGGTCAAGTTGGTGGTCTGTCAAGTTTACGTGCGCTTTACTGGGCGTGCGACCTCAAGCACACATTAAACAATTTCACGCACAGGCGTCTTCGCCACCACTCTTCTCTGTTGAGATGCTCTGTGTTTCTTTCAATTACTTTAAATATAACAAAGAATTTAGTAAAATAACTTAGTTATCATTCAGCCAGCTTTGGTCGGCCCGAGGCTATAGTAGAAGACACTTGCCCAAGGTGCCACGCAGTAGGAATGAACCCAGAACCATGTGGTTGGTAAACAAGCTACTTACCACACAGCCACTCTTGCACGTATGGAAATATTTTTTCCTCAAACGCATAATAATAATGCTGAATAGCATAAATAGGACAGAACATCCTTATATTGCAGAAAAATTTGTTAGCAGCCAGCCATAAGACTCGAACTCATTATCTTTAACGAGATTTGAACCTTCATAATTTCTTATACCAACCCAACTCAATCTGCCTGAAATTGCCTTTAATATTATTAGTACAAGCTTCCTGTTTTCAAGTGATCTAAATTAAGACTTTTCATCAAAATTTCATGTTAATTTTTGCTTCAAACTTCCTGTTTTGAAGTAGTATTAGTAGTAGCATTAGAAGTAGTTTTGGTGGTAGTTTTAATAGTATGGGAGCATGCGCTGTAATAGCAGCATATTGTTGTATCTATGATTTGTTGGTGATCTCTTACTACTTTTGGCAAATAACACCCCTGAACCACTCAGGTGATAACCTTCAAACCCATGGGTCTGTAAGGGTAGTCGTTGTTGGAGAGGGTTTTTATGAGGTCTGAGTGCAAATCCTATCTCAACCTCTTTTAGCACAGGAAACGTTGGGTCTGTTCTATGACATGCCAGTCCCCACACATCACTAGGGGCACTATCGGTTATGACGACAAGGGTCCCAGCTGATATGATCAACGGAACAGCTTGCTCATGAAATTGACATGAAAGTGGCTGAGCACTCCACAGACACGTGTACCCTTAACGTAGTTCACAAGGAGATTCAGCATGATACAGAGTGTGACAAGGCTGGCCCTTTTGAAATACAGGTACTACTCCTTTTTGCCAGCTGGGTGGACTGGAGCAACATGAAATAAAGTGTCTTGCTTAAGGACATAACGTGTCACTGGGAATTGAACTCACAACTTTACGATCATGAGCTGAATGCCCTAACCACTAAGCCACGCGCCCACGCAACACTACAGCAATGTGAAATGAAGTGTTTTGCTTAAGAACAGAACACATTGCCCGGTCTGAGGATTGAACTTGTGATCTGATGATTATGAGTGCAATACCCTAACCCAGTGCTTTTCAAACTTTTTTTGCTGGAGCGGAACCCCAAGGAAACATTCCACTGGCTCGAGGAACCCCTGTGCAATAATTTAATAGCCTTATGCACACATATCTGCACAGGAGACTTAAAAATTACTGCCGATTTTAGCAGTTTTGTAACTTCTTGTGGAACCCCTGCACTGTACTGGCGGAACCCTAAGGTTCCGCGGAACCTTGGTTGAAAACCACTGCCCTAACCACTAGGCCATGCATGTCTTCACAACTGATCTAAATTAAAATTTCTCATAAAAATTTCATGTTAATTAAAATTTCAAACACAAGTTTAAATAACGATGACAAAGTTATTTCACAATATGTTAAAAATTAATTGAAATGAAAGCAATATGTTTTTAACCCTTTTATTACCATATTTCTGTCAAAGACATTACTCTTTACTCTTTTACTTGTTTCAGTCATTTGACTGCGGCCATGCTGGAGCACCGCCTTTAGTCGAGCAACTCGACCCCGGGACTTATTCTTTTGTAAGCCCAGTACTTATTCTATTGACCTCTTTTGCCGAACAGCTAAGTGACGGGAATGTAAACACACCAGCATCGGTTGTCAAGCAATGCTAGGGAGACAAACACAAACACACACACACACACATACATATATACGATGGGCTTCTTTCAGTTTCCATCTACCAAATCCACTCACAAGGCATTGGTCGGCCCGGGGCTATAACAGAAGACACTTGCCCAAGATGCCATGCAGTGGGACTGAACCTGGAACCATGTGGTTGGTTAGCAAGCTACTTACCACACAGCCACTCCTGCGCCTACATATTGCCGCTATTTTTAATTAATTCTGAAAATAATGAAGAATTTAATGAAACAACTGTCGTTATTGAGCTGGTTTTGAGACCATAAATTAACACGGAATTTTAATGGGAGGTTTAAAATTAGATCATTTTAAAAGAGGAAGCTTATATCATAAAACCAGGGATGGTCTCGTATGGGTTGATAAGTACAAATGAAGAGTGGAACAAAAAAAATATATTTTTCTAAAATATAATACAGACGAGTAAACATCAACTGGATCCAAGCTCTACAAACGCCTTGAATCAATGGTCCTCAATTAGGGTCAATATAAACCTTGGGAAGGGGGGGGGTGCATTAAAAATTATTTTGTTGAAGTTTAGGTGTGGTTGTGTGGTAAGAAGCTTGCTTACCAACCACGTGATTCTGGGTGCTGTCCTACTGTGTGGTACCTTGGGAAAGTGTTTTCTACAATATCTCAGACCGACCAAAGCCTTGTGAGTGGATCTGGCAGACAGAAACTGAAAGAAGCCTGTTGTGTGTGTGTATGTGTGTGTCCGTGTCCCCCTCCCCACTTGACAATCAGTGTTGGTGTGTTTACGTCCTTGTAACTTAGCAGTTTGGCAAAAAGGTCCAATAGGATAAGTACTAGGCTTAAAATAGAAGAGTAATAAATACTGGGGTCAATTCATTCAACCAAAAACTCTTCAGGGTGGTTCCCCAGCAAAAAATCAGATAAATAAATCGGTCATACTTCTACGATACACAAGGTATTTTAACAATTTTTCTACACAATTCTTAATGATATTTAATTATAAAAATATACTCTTTTACTTGCTTCAGTCATTTAACTGTGGCCATGCTGGAGCACCACCTTTATAGTCAAGCAAATCCACCCCAGAGCTTATTCTTTGTAAGCCTAGTACTTATTCTATCAATCTCTTTTGCCGAACTGCTAAGTTACGGGTACGTAAACACATCAGCATCGGTTGTCAAGCGATGTCGGAGGAACAAACACAAACACACATATATATATATACAACGGGCTTCTTTCAGTTTCCGTCTACCAAATCCACTCACAAGGCTTTGGTTGGCCTGAGGCTATAGTAGAAGACACTTGCCCAAGGTGCCACGCAGTGGGACTGAACCCGGGACCATGTGGTTGGTAAGCAAGCTACTTACCACACAGCCACTTCTGCGCTATAGGATTTTTTAAACACCGAATGGGTATGAGGGTCCAGTAGAGTAAAACAGGAATCAAAAGGGTCCATTAGCAAATAAAGGGTTAAGAACCACTGAACTTGTATATGCGGTGATATTCATCTGGGATGGGTTGAACCAGCTCTGACCAACGAGCTCACCGAACTCATCCAACAGTCAGCACTAACGATCCAGCAAGCAAATTAATGCTTCTGTCTGCGGCCCAAAAATCTGGGTTGCAAATTTGACAAATTGCCACACTGGGGGAACAAGCACGTCAGACAGTGTGGGGCTCATAGCCATCATTCATTGTTGAGGTAAGGAGTTCGTTAAGGCAGCCAGCTGGCAGAATCGTTAGCACACCGGGCGAAATGCTTAACGGTATTTTGTCTGCTGTTACGTTCTGAGTTCAAATTCCACCGAGGTCGACTTTGCCTTTTATCCTTTCAAGGTCGATTAAATAAGTACCAGTTACGTACTGAGGTCAATATAATCGACTTAATCCGTTTGTCTGTCCTTGTTTGTCCCCCTCGGTGTTTAGCCCCCTTGTGGGTAGTAAAGAAATAGGTATTTCGTCTGTCACTACGTTCTGAGTTCAAATTCCACCGAGGTCGACTTTGCCTTTCATCCTTTCAGAGTCGATAAATTAAGTACCAGTTACGTACTGGGGTCGATGTAATCGACTTAATCCATTTGTCCTCTCTGTGTTAACCCCTTGTGGGTAGTAAAGAAATAGGTATTTCGTCTGCCGTTACATTCTGAGTTCAAATTCCGCCGAGGTCGACTTTGCCTTTCGTCCTTTCAGAGTCGATAAATTAAGTACCAGTTACGTACTGGGGTCGATATAATCGACTTAATCCGTTTGTCTATCCTTGTTTGCCCCCTCTGTGTTTATCCCCTTGTGGGTAGTAAAGAAATAGGTATTTCATCTGTCTTTAAGTTCTGAATTCAAATTCCGCCGAGGTCGACTTGGCCTTTCATCCTTTCAGAGTCGATAAATTAAGTACCAGTTACGTACTGAGGTCAATATAATCGACTTAATCCGTTTGTCTGTCCTTGTTTGTCCCCTCTGTGTTTAGCCCCTTGTGGGTAATAAAGAAATAGGTATGGAGTTCATGCTTGGATTTTTGGTTGGAATACAATGCCACATATGGTCCCCAATCACATGGAGAGCCATTGCTTTAAATTGAACAGTAAATTATAATTACTCCTCCCCCACCCCCCAAATTTAAAAAAAAAATAAAACAGTGAGTGGGGGGAGGTAGAGAGGTAAACGTTAACTACTCTATTTGATGGAAGGCCACAGAAAATGAATGGAAAATGATGTCATAGAATAATACAAAAAAAAAAGACAAAAAATAAAATAAAATAAAATACTATTTTCTCTTTGTTAGTAAAAAAATAAAAATTCTATGAACATTAAAACATGCAGCTTCCCTCCTCAGTAAATCTGTCAGCTCATGGACTAATCAATAACTGAGAATGTATAGATATACAAGAATAATCTATCCATCCTCATTGCTGTTTTGGCAATAGCGAAACTGTTTGTCGGTTGAATGAACTGTAATAGTGTCTGAGAAATAAATCACATTTGACATATTAATACCAATTTAACAGTTCTGAGATTCTTTGGGATTTTTTTTTTTTTTTGTTTCGTTTTGTTATTTTTTTTTTTTTTGCAAAAAAACAAAAAGAAACCTAAAAAACAAAAGAATTACATTTATCTAACTATGGTATGTATAGAAAACATAAATATAAAAAAAAACCCAAAAATAAATGGAAAAAAAATAAACCTCCCAAAAAATAAACTTTAATGGAAAAACTATCTTTTGGAAGTAAATAAGCAGAGATAAACAATTTGATGAAAAGCTTCAATTTATGCTTGTTTTCTTCTCATCTGCTAGATAGATGGTTTTTTTTGCTAGTTTACATGTTTAAATATCTGCTTTGAAAACTGGAATGGTTTTGTTTAAGACTAACCTACCTACCTCATGCTAGACTGGAAGCTAACTGCAGTTCAGTCAGAGAGGAAATTTGAGCAAAACAACTGAATACAGAGAGAGAGAGAGAGAGAAAAGAATGTTTATTGCAGAGTCAGAAGGCATAACATACGGACCATACTCCTAAATTACTTTGTTCCTGCTGTTGCTGCCGCCAATATTAGTTTATTGGTGAATAGTTAGTTATTGGTAGAACTAGAATGGAGAGGTAGATGACTAATCAGCATTTTAATGTGCCCATCCTATCAATACATATATATATATATATATCACCGTGACCGACCAGGCTATCAGATGTTGCTACACATCGCTGGTCACAATGCACTTCACATTGTTTTTTAGCCTTCCAATGACGCCACCCTGTTGGCTAAGCGAGCAGGCCAATATATATATATATATATATAATATATATATATATATATATGTTTATATATAACATATATACAAACATAAATAAACACATACACATATATACATACATACATACATACATACATACATACATAGTAGAATAAGAAATGGAAAGTTCTTGGTACAATATTGTATTTTAAAAAAAAAAAAACAAAATGAATAGAATTGGCTTTTCTGATCATTTTTCCGCTTTGATTATTGGATGTTTATAAGTTATTAGGTGAAGTTATAAGCATCTAATTCTTAAAGTGGAAAAATTGTCAAAAAAATCATTTCTATTCATTTTTTTTCAAATATAGATACGTGAATAGGTGCAGGAGTGGCTGTGTGGTAAGTAGCTTGCTAACCAACCACATGGTTCCAGGTTCAGTCCCACTGCGTGGCATCTTGGGCAAGTGTCTTCTGCTATAGCCCCGGGCCGACCAATGCCTTGTGAGTGGATTTGGTAGACGGAAACTGAAAGAAGCCTGTCGTATGTATGTATGTATGTATATATATATATATATATATATATATATATATATATATATATATATATATATATGTATGTATGTGTGTATTTGTGTGTCTGTGTTTGTCCCCCTAGCATTGCTTGACAACCAATGCTGGTGTGTTTACGTCCCCGTCACTGAGCGGTTCGGCAAAAGAGACCGATAGAATAAGTACTGGGCTTACAAAGAATAAGTCCCAGGGTCGATTTGCTCGACTAAAGGCGGTGCTCCAGCATGGCCGCAGTCAAATGACTGAAACAAGTAAAAGAGAAAAGAGTAAAGAGTGAATATGCATGCATACATATAAAGCTATATGCAAATATACATATCTATACATATGCATTTATTTGCAAACATACATATCTATACACACACAAATATACACATTTAAATACATATATACAGAAATATATTTATATACATATATATTTATATATGTGCAGGTGGCACGTAAAAAGCACCCACTACACTCTCGGAGTGGTTGGCGTTAGGAAGGGCATCCAGCTGTAGAAACTCTGCCAGATCAAGACTGGAGCCTGGTGCAGCCATCTGGTTGTCAGCCCTCAGTCAAAACCGTCCAACCCATACTAGCATGGGAAACAGACATTAAATGATGATGATGATGATATATATATAATATATATATATATACACACACACACATGCAAATAAATATACATGCATATATATATGTATACATACACATACAAATAAATATACACACATATATATATATATACACACACACACACACACAAATATATATACACACATATATACACACACACACACAAATATATATACACACATATATATATACACACACACACAAATATATATACACACATATATATATACACACACACAAATATATATATACACACATATATATATACACACACAAACAAATATATATATACACATATATATATACACACACAAATATATATATATATATATATACACGCACATACAGTTGTATATATATATATACATATTACATATACATACAGGCACAAACATGTACATACATATGCATATATATATATACATACATACATGCATATATACAACACTCCTCCATGAATGGGGTGCTTGTCCATCACTGGACACCTAACAGTTGTAAGTAAATTCCAGCTGTTACTGGAATTCATTTACAACTGAATGGATTGAAGCAACATGAAATGAAGTATTTCACTGTAGAACACAATACACAACTCACTCTAGGATTTGAAACCACAATCTCATGATATATTTAAATGTAACGCTCTAACCACTAGGCCATGTGCCTTCACAGGAAAATACAAAATAATGATGGATTGATTGAGAGAAGATAGGTGTTATGTTAACATTGCTTTTGTGGGCACCCTCGAATTAGGCCATGCAACAGAAGACATTCAAGGAAGCGAACTCTTTTCTAGAGATACCCCAGAGAGAGGATTTACTTTGAACAAGAAAGAGCAGCCCAGCCTTTTTGATACAGTCTTTAAACAATGTAAATGTGTGGTAACTATGGTTGCATAATAACCAAACATTTGCCTGTAATATCATGCTTTTAACAGTGTATTTTTCACGTGGATAGACAATGGTTTATTGTGACTTCCAAGGTCATTCATATACAGACATACAATTCATTTCTATTGACAAAAAAGATCAGAAACAAAAATCAGTACCACCACCACTGGCAGTAGCAGTAACTGTTTTATCTAAAAAACGTGGAGTTTACTCTTTCTCAATGAGTAAAATGAACAAACAATATTTGTTTATGGCTAGATAAAACATTAATAAGTTATCTTAAACATTTTTCCAACTTTAATAATTCATTCTCATTGTGGAGGTCTGGCTTTGATTATATAAGTCAATGTATTTGATACCTCAATATTATCTTCGATCAGATTATTAATCGCTGTTTAAGCCTAAGTTTAGTACTGAAAGATCTTTTAAATTTTAGAATGATTTATTTAATATTTATGGAGAGGAAGAAGAAAAAAGAAAAAAGAGTGAAAACAAACAGATTGATAAAACATTGATTCTTAATAACATCTTTTTATGTTGCAGACTCTTCAGTCAGTTATTATTTTAGATATAACCAAATATTGGTGTCAGGAAGACAAGTTTCAAAATGGTCTTGAGTTCTACTTAAGAGAAATCAATCATTATATTATATTAAATATATCATATACTCTTTTACTCTTTTACAGTCATTTGACTGCGGCCATGCTGGAGCACCGCCTTTAGTCGAGCAAATCGACCTCTCAGGACTTATTCTTTGTAAGCCTAGTACTTATTCTATCGGTCTCTCTTGCCGAACCGCTAAGTTACGGGGGACATAAACACACCAGCATCGGTTGTCAATTGAAGGTGGAGGGACAAATACAGACACACAAATACATACATAGGATATATGGCACCTGTGTCCGTGGCACATAAAAAAAACACCATCCGAGCGTGGCCGTTCGCCAGCCTCGTCTGGCACCTGTGTCAGTGGCACATAAAAAGCACCCACTACACTCACGGAGTGGCTGGCGTTAGGAAGGGTATCCAGCTGTAGAAACACTGCCAGATCTGACTGGCCTGGTGCAGCCTTCGGGCTTCCCAGACCCCAGTTGAACCGTCCAACCCATGTTAGCATGGAAAGCGGACGTTAAACGACGATGATGATGATATATATATATATATATATACTCTTACTTTTTCTCTTTACTCCTTTACTTTTTTCAGTCATTTGACTGCACCCATGCTAGAGCACTGCCTTTAGTCAAGCAAATCGGCCCCAGGACTTATTCTTTGTAAGCCTAGTACTTATTCTATCGGTCTCTCTTGCCGAACCGCTAAGTTACGGGGACATAAACACACCAGCATCGGTTGGCAAGCGATGTTGGGGGGACAAACCCTTTTTTATTTCTTTATTGCCCACAAGGGGCTAAACATAGAGGGGACAAACAAGGACAGACAAACGGATTAAGTCGATTACATCGACCCCAGTGCGTAACTGGTACTTAATTTATCGACCCCAAAAGGATGAAAGGCAAAGTCAACCTAGGCAGAATTTGAACTCAGAACGTAGCAACGGGCAAAATACTGCTAAGCACTTCACCCGGCATGCTAACATCTCTGCCAGCTCGCCGCCTTATGTATATATAATCTCTATATAATCACCATTAGGTAGTACAGATTTGACAATAAGCGTGTGACTCCTAATATTCCATACAGTCGAATCACTTGATTAATGGGTAATAAAAGAAGTTTTGTCTAATATAATACTTTAAAACAACAAGCTAAGAGAACAATCTGAATGACAGAGGCAGTAACAAACAACTGACATAGACACAATTAGTTGACATGGACACAATGGAATAGCATGGAGACAAACGACCGGCAGGGATAGTTTGGGAATTAGCTGACATACTTATGGTGTTATATAACCTGTAAACATTTGCAGAAAGTGCTGGAGACCTTGTGGAAAAGAAAAGACATGCAGTATGGGAAAACAAAATAAGTAGCAATGCCTGTAAGAGTTATAAATAATAGAAGTTTGGAGATGAAGAATAGGAAGTTTGTAAGATAAGATTTGGAAATCCTACAGCTTTAGAAAGATGTGTGACAAGTTAAAAGCTATACTCTATGAGCAACATCAAGAACGTTAATATGAATTTCCTTTAGTGAGAATACGAAAAGACCAACTGCAGTTTTGTATTTGACAGGATATACTATTACATTAGGATATGTTTCTTTGAGAGAGACAAAGGGCATAAAGTTGTTAATATCTAAAAATGTTGATTCAGTAAATGGTAAGCCAACATTCTAATTAAGAAGTTATAACCCTAAGTTAAACTCCTTATGTATGTATCCATATATAAATATATATATACATACATACATACATTTGCATGCATTTATTCACTCACACACACATCCATGGTGATGTCGCAACATGACCACAGTTCAATGGTTGGAAGAAGTAAAACAATACACACACACAACATGCATAAGCAGTTATACATGCACATATTGATAGAATTATATCAGTACAGAAAATTAAATTAGTAACTACATGCGTGAACAATGGATATATACACATACATATATACATATATATACTCTTAAACAAATGAATATGTACGTATGTGTGTGTGTGTGTGTGTGTGTATATATATATATATATATATATATATATATATATATATATATTATATATATATAATATATATATATATATAGAGAGAGAGAGAGAGAAGTACATATAATTGTAGAAACACACACATATATGAATTCATGCTTGTATGCATGTGTAAATAATGTATATATACACATACATATTACTCTTAAACACATGAATGAATGAATGAATGAATGTGTGTGTGTGTGTGTGTATAGACATGCACCTATATGTACACATAATTGTCAAAAGCAACCTGTACATGCATATATGCTAGTATGCAAATGCACATGCATTTACATATTCATACATACATAATGATGATGATGACGACGACGATGATGGTGGTGGTGGTGTCAGTGATGATGATGAAGACTTATTAACGGTGTTGCTGGAATTGGTGATGATGATAACGACAACGGTGATGATAGTGATGATTATGATGATGATGGTAGTAATGATGATGATGATGATGGGGAGGGTGATAGCAGCTGTAGTGGCAGTGACGGAGTTGTTTATCAGTAGTACATCTAAAATCAACAGCAAACACTTTCTAAAAGACAAGACAAAGAATAGAGCAAACGGAAGAAACCAAAGACATCAATATATTAACAGGCAGAGTAGGCATGAAGACAAGACAGCTATTGGAATTGTTTGGCAACAACTTCAAAATTGTTCACACAGTTCTCTCTCTCATACTTCTCCTCATTGACCTAGCACCCTCCACATACACACAGGCCTCTCCAATAATCTAGCTCCAACTTACATATACACACACACTCAAACTTAGCTCTCTCTTCCTCTCTCTCGCTCTCACTTTCGCACTCCTACACATACACACACATATGCATACTCCTACGCTTTCTCGCACACAGTACAGCTACTCCTACAACGATGCCATTAAACAAATCATTAACGAATGAAAAGCCTTCTAGTTTGACAATAATACTTTCAGTTGAAAGTCAATAAGGAATACCATTAAAGAGAAGTAACATTTACTTGGTCATTTCATTATTATTATTATTATTATTGAATGAGAGAGCAGTGCATGCAATCAAAGTGACGCTGGGGTACAAATATACGAAGCCCAATATGCCCATCATGACTACTCATCTGATAAGGGTACACCAGGCACATGCATCACAACCATATATGCGCAACATGGTGATCTCATATCAAGATTAACAGCGCGTTACCTTGCAGGTGGGTCCCAGTTAGAATTTTCTTCTAGTCGAGTAGCCCATCCTGCTCAAAAAGTCCCTGAATAAGGATTGTTTTAGGATGTTGAATGAAACACCCATGTTTCCAAAGGTGAATTATTCAAACCCCAAAGAACCCCTCTCAATACAGAGCTATAATCTTCCCCACAACTCCTGCTCATGATCAGAGATGCACATACTGTCAACCACCAAGGGATTTGCTCAACTGGTTAAGGTCAAACAACTGACAAGCAAATCTTTGGTATTAAGCAGAATATTTGAATTATGGGTACAACCCAGTTTTGGTACCTGAGTAGAGTGGACTGGGAATAACATGAAATAAAGTGTCTTGCTTGAGGCCACCAGGAATTGAACTCACAACCTTATGATCCCAAGCTGAATATTCCTGTGGGCCTTCACCATTTTCATTGGATACGGTTGGTTTAAATATTAAAGAGTTAATACAAGGTTAGGATTGTTCGTTCATTGACAAAGCAGAGAGGTGGATTGAAAAACCCACTATGTATTTACTACTAGAATAAGAATGGGATGGCCGGAGTTCAAAGAGGTGATACCTTTGTTTGTAGCACTCTGATGGATTCTCCCTCAGAATGAAAGGCAGATTGTATGATGTCTGTGTGTGAACAGCCATGCTACACAGTGGTGAAACACAGGTTGTGACTGCAGAATACATGGAAATGTTTGAAAGAAAGGAAGCTAGTATACTTTGCAGGATGTGCAATGTCAGTGTGCACATACAACAAAGTAAGGGTCCTAAGAGAAAGACTGGGCATATGAGGCATCAGATGTGGTGTGCAAGAGAATAGATTGTACTAGTATGATCATGTTATGTATATGGATGAAGACAACTGCATAAAGAAGTGCTGAGCTCTAACTGTGAAAGGAACCTGTGGAAGAAGTAGACCCATGAAGATGTAGGGCAAGTGCTGAAGCATGGTCTTCAGATATCGAGTCTCAGAGTGGCAATGACAAGTGACCAAGACTTTTGGTGATTTGCTGTGCTTCAGTAGAGTGGTCATATCTGTGACAGTGCTGGTGACACATAACAGGCACCTGGTACACTTTGTGGAATGGTTGGCATCAGGAAGGGCATCCAGCAGTAGAAACCAAGTCAAAAGAACTGGAGCCTGATGCAGCCATCTGGTTTACCATTTCCAGTCAAGCCATCCAACCTATGCCAGCATGGAAACCAGATGCTGACGATGATGATGATGCTTTATATACTTATGTATTTTAGGAATTGACTAAAGAATGAAATATCACAATAGACACAGAGTAACAAATAAAATTGATAATAGTCGTTAAAAAATGATAATAATAAAGACAGAAATTAGGTAGGGAAGCCATCTAAAACAATCACTGACAAATAATACAAACCTGAACAACAAAAACAGAATCGGTGGAAACAAATAAAAGCTCTTAACCATTAACGGTGAAGATAAATAATTCTAAAATAAAAAAATTGATTCTAAAAATATTTTCTTTTGTGTGTTAGACAGAGAGAGAGAGAGAGAAAAAGAGAGAGAATAAAATGTTTTTTATGTAGGAAATAGTTATTAGCAGTGAATCCTAATTTTTTTTTTTTATCTTTTAACTTATTTCAATCATTGGACTGCGGCCAGGCTACAGCACAACCATGATGAATTTTTTAGTCAAATGAATTCAACTGCATCGACCCCAGTGCATAACTGGTACTTAATAACCCCGAAAGGATGAAAGGCAAAGTCATCCCTGGTGGCATTTGAACTAAGAATGTGAAGACAGATGAAATAGAATAATAATAATAATAATAGTAGTAGTAATAATGGTTTCAAGTTTTCATACAAGGCCAGCAATTTCAGGGGAAGGAATAAATCAATTACGTTGACCCCAGTGCATAACTGGTACTTATTTCATTGACCCCTGAAAGGATGAAAGGCAAAATTGACCTCAGTGGCACTTGAACTTGGAACATAAAGAGCTGGAAGAAATGCCACTAAGTATTTTTGTCCAACATGCTAACGATTCCACTAGCTCACCACCTTAATAATAATAATAACAATAATAATAATAATAATAATAATAATAATAATAATAATAATAAAGTTCTAAGATGATTGTAATAGCTTTAGGAGTTAATCTAATAAAAAACTTAAATAAAAAAATTGGCCACAATCATGTGGTGGGTGGCGAGGGAATGGAGTGGAGTCTTTGAAATCATTTTCCATAATCTGATTTGCTTAATTCAGTGAAGCATGCAGAAAATCATTTGGTGTATCATCTTGTATACCGTCCGCTTCTCTCTCCATCTTCTTGGCATATTGTCACTGGTGATTTACTTTGCTTCTTCTCTTATAAATATGTGAATAAAACTGAAGATTAGAAGTATGTGTGTGTGCGTGTATGTGGGGGGAGGTTTTTGTTTGGTTTTGGGGTTTTTTTTTTGGTGTGTTGTGTTGTATTTTTATTTATAACTCGTTGAAAATATAACATCAATATCTGGTTCTCGTTATAGCACAGCTTCCACCACTACACCTCTCTCGCAATTTATATATAATGCTTAAAAAATATAATGAAAAAATAAAACCCCAAATAAATCGATGGATTATGAATAAATATACAGTCAAATGCATTTCTCGAAGGCTTGCTCCTCATCCTCGTCGTCTTCATCGTCTTATTTCCTACATCAGACAGCACAAAGTTATCCTAACGCCTGATCAATTCTTCAACTATTTATACAGATCAAAACTTCTGTTAAATACTTTCCCTGAGATGAAACACTTCTCACTTACATTTGCATCTCGCCATGTTTTAAACTAGCAGTGTTTTTTTGTTTTTTAATTCTACTTTCACTTTGCCATTTTATTTTCTTTATAAGGATTCTTCTGTTTTTTTTTTTTATTTTGTGCGCTGTGTGAGTGTTTTACACACAACACTTCAAATTATTGAAATAAAATAAAATAAGTGGGGGGGGGGTTAGAAAGAGACAAAGAAACAGTTTAAAACAAAATCGTTAAAGTATCAAAAAGGAGAGAGGGGGAGGAAAATGAGAATATCAGTTAATGAGCTAATCCATTATTTGTTTATTTGTGATTTCTCACAAATCTGATCATAAATATTGATTGGTTGTAGTGAATTTTATTACGAGTAGATCACTGCCGTTCTTTGTCACAGAGTTTTGAATGTAAACAGAAGCAGATACAGATCACACCTACTTCATAGATGGCATTTTATTTTAACACAATTACCATAAATTTACTTAGGCAGAAAACTTCAAAATAGAAATAAATAAAATATGCATAGAACTTCCCATAGGAGTTGAAATGTGCATCTGTCATAAAGGCATGGAGAATTTCACTCGTGCAAACTATGTTAAATGAAACATAAAATGATCTCTCTATTACACCTTAGGGCTAAACGTTATGAAAATATCAAGGATTTTTATGTTTGGCAAGGATAAATAGCCTCAGTAATGATACTTAAAAGCTCTAATTTAGGTGGATAAAATGTGCAGGAAGCACTCTGGTGCAATGGATAACCCAAATGACTGAACTACAATGAATGCATGGTTCAATGCCCATGAGTGGTTTTATTTATATTTTTTTTATTCTTTTACTTGTTTCAGTCACTGTACTGTGACAATGCTGGAGCACTGCCTGGAAAGACTTATTTGCATAAATCAATCCCAGTACTTATTTTAAGTCCAGTATTTATTCTATTGATCTCTTTTGCTTGAAGCACTAAGTTACAAGGACATTAACGAATCAACAGTGGCTGTCAAGTGATGGAGAATGTAACAATGCTCTCACACACACACACACACACACACACACACATACACCATCATCAACATTTGATGTCCATTTTCCATGCTGGCATGGGTTGGACGGTTCCACAAGAGCTGGTAAACCAGAAGACTGTGCCAAGATCTCGTCTACTTTGGCATTGTTTCTACAGCTGGATACCCTTCTTGCCCCTGACACTTTTCAGAGTGTATTGGGCACTTTTCATGTGGAACCAGCACCGGTGAGGTCATCAAGTAATTTGCATGACAAAGACCCCTTGACTGGGAAAGGGAGTAGTATTGAGGAAGGTGAGTTTTGTGCCAGTTGACGAGAAGTTAAAAGAATAAAAGTTGGAACAGAGATAGGAGTCTTGCTGTTGAACAGAAACAAGGCTACCCCAGTTGAAAAAGAAAGAGAGACTCAGAAAGACAGAGAGGGGGGAGAGAGATGGTGGTAGAGCTGTGTCAGGACATACCTCGTATGCGTGTGTGTCATTGTCCAATATGTCCACTCACTTACCCAGAAGCTTTCTGCACTTGACTACAAAAATGAACAAGCCCATTGATAATGGTGCAAAACTGTGATGATTTTTGGCCAATAACTGATGAGGGATGATCATGTTCGTATCTTGTATGTGTTTTTTTCATTCTAGGTGTTCCTCAGTTGTCCTTCTGTGCAATATTTTTACTCTTATATATATATATATATATATATTTATATATATGATAAATAGATAGATATGTATATACTCTTTTACTTGTTTCAGTCATTTGACTGTGGCCATGCTGGAGCACTGCCTTTAGTCGAGCAAATCGTCCCCAGGATTTATTTTTTGTAAGACCGTACTTATTCTACAGGTCTCTTTTGCCAAGCCGCTAAGTTACGGGGATGTAAACACACTAGCATTGGTTGTCAAGCGATGTTGGGGGGACAAACACACAAATATACACAAACACATGTATATATATATACGATGGGCTTCTTTCAGTTTTCGTCTACCAAATCCACTCACAAGGCTTTGATCAGCCCAAAGCTATAGTAGAAGACACTTGCCCAAGGTGCCACGCAGTGGGACTGAACCAGGAACCATGATGTTGGTAAGCAAACTACTTACCACACAGCCACTCCTATGCCTATATATATTACATACACACACACAGACAAACCTACAAATATGCAGACAGACAAGACATTTATGTAAATTTGGCTTTCCCTCATTTACATATTTGCTGAATATAAACAAAGGCTTCACTAGCAGTGTCGTCAATTGCTAACGGTCCACCATGAGAACACTTCTGGACTGTTTGTTGCTTAACAGACTCAGTGATTATTACCTCCCTTGGAAACAAGTGAGGACAGGCAACAGGAAATGCATCCAGCCATAGAAAATGAACATTAAAATGAATGACCACACATACATTATCTAATGTGTCCTTCCTTTTCATAAGACAGAGAGATCTGATATCTGACTTATTTCTAGCAAATTGAGCAACCACATATTTTGAGCAAGTCATTGTCTTCTGATTTAGCTGTTCTTGTTGCTTGGAATCATTTGAATTTCTTCTTTTATCTTTTACTTGTTTCAATCAATGGACTGTGGCCATGCTGGAGCACTTACCTTGAAGTGTTTAGTCAAACAAATCACACCCACCTGTACTTATTCGTTAACTCTGGTATTTGCTTTGTTTGATGACTTTTGCTAAGCAGCCAAGTGACAGAGACATGAGCAAACTAATGCCAGTTTTCAAGGAGTTGGGGTGGGGTCAGACACAAATATACACACACATGATGGGCTTCCACACAGTTTCCTTATTTCTTTACTGCCCACAAGGGGCTAAACACAGAGGGGACAAACAAGGACAGACAAACGGATTAAGTCGATTATATTGACCCCAGTACGTAACTGGTACTTATTTAATCGACCCCGAAAGGACGAAAGGCAAAGTCAACCTCGGCGGAATTTGAACTCAGAACGTAAAGGCAGATGAAATACAGCTTCGCATTTCGCCCGGTGTGCTAACGTTTCTGCCAGCTTGCCGCCTTGATTCCACACAGTTTCCATGTACCAAATTCACTCACAAGACATTCGTAGGTAAGAGACACTTGTCCAAGGTGCCGTACAGTAGGACTGAACCTGAAACCAGGTAGGTGCAAAGCAAGCTTCTTAACCACACGACTGTGTCTGAGATATAAAAAAAAAAAAGAGAAAAACAAAAAAGTGCGTAGGTGGGGACAGAAATGGTTTTAATGTTTGGTTTCAGAAAAAATTCCATTAATTAAAATATGTGCTTGGCACCCCATCCTTCCAAATCTACATTTCACTGAATATCACAATCAAGCTATTTTGTAAACATAGGCGCAGGAGTGGCTGTGTGGTAAGTAGCTTGTTTACCAACCACATGGTTCTGGGTTCAGTCCCACTGCGTGGCACCTTGGGCAAGTGTCTTCTACTATAGCCTCAGGCCGACCAAAGCCTTGTGATTTGATTTGGTAGACGGAAACTGAAAGAAGCCCGTCGTATATATGTATATGTTTGTGTGTCTGTGTTTGTCCCCCTAGCATTGCTTGACAGCCGATGCAGGTGTGTTTACGTCCCCGTTACTTAGCGGTTCGGCAAAAGAGTCTGATAGAATAAGTACTGGGCTTACAAAAAAGAATATGTCCCGGGGGTCGAGTTGCTCGACTGAAAGGCGGTGCTCCAGCATGGCCGCAGTCAAATGACTGAAACAAGTAAAAGAGTAAAAAGAGAGTACAGAGAGTTAACGAATCTGAATTAAAAATACATTGAACTCCAGAGCTTGGCCCCTGAGAAGCAACATTTGTTTGGCTTTGTTCTGTTCATGGAAGGTTGCCTGATGTAAAAATGCGTGGGTGAAGGAGACATTTAATTTAACCATTGTTGTTTTACAAAGGAATAAATGAAAGAATTGTTCTAGAATCTGAGTAATAATAAGTTTGTGGTAGACCCATAAAATTTTTCAGACTTTTTTCTTGTATTATGTATCTAGAGCAAAAAGCTATGGAAATATTATAAATTAGATAGAGAGAGGCGGGGGAGGGAGAGAAAGAGATAGAGATAGAAAGATAAATATAGATAAAGATAGATAGATAGATAGATAGATAGATAGATAGATAGATAGATAGATACATAGATAGATAGATAAATAGATATAGATAGATAAATAGATATAGATAGATAGATAGATAAATAGATATAGATAGATAGATAAATATAGATAGATAGATAAATAGATATAGATAGATAGATAGATAAATAGATATAGATAGATAGATAGATAGATAGATATAGATAAATAGATATAGATAGACAGATATAGATAGACAGATATAGATAGACAGATAGATATAGATAGACAGATTGATAGATATAGATAGACAGATTGATAGATATAGATAGACAGAGACTGATAGATAGATAGAGATTCTTAGATAGATAGAGATTGATAGATAGAGATTGATAGATAGAGATTGATAGATAGATAGAGATTGATAGATAGAGATAGATAGATAGGTAGATAGATATAGATAGACAGACTTGATTTTCTACAACTGGATGCCCTTCCTGATGCCAACACTCACCTGTTTCCAAGTAAGGTCATATTTCTTCATGGCTAGACACGCTGGAAACAATATTCCTATTACGATGGAGACACTTGTTTCCAAGAACCGAATGATGTCACAATGAGGAAGCATATATCATACCCACACCCACACACAGGCATTTCATACAAATATACAGCCTACTACATGTACAACCAATGCATCCTTATCACACCCTCTCCACTACTCCGACACCTTGTACATTATTCTCCTGCTTTCTGCTCTATTTTCCTTCCTGAACCATTATTACATTTTCTACTTCACCCATCTACATACTGGTATTTCCCATCACCTGCACCCCCATCCTTGTTCATCACTTACTATCATCATCTGGAAAAGATCTTCTAACTAGAAAGGGTATGGCCTGGTCAGCCTGCAATGACATGCATAAGATCTGGTCATCAAATCTAAGTAGAGACTTCAAACTTGAAATATTCAAAGCCACAGTCGAACCAATCCTACTATATGGCTCAGAAACCTGGACGTTATCAAAGGAGCTTGAGAGGCGGTTGGATGGAACCTACACTCGCCTCCTTATGAGAGCTCAAGATCTCTCATGGAAGCGCCATCCAACCAAAATGCAAATATATGGGAAACTACCACCTGTGTCATCTCTTGTGAAAGGTAGGAGAGTCCAGTTTGCTGGACATTGTTGTAGAGCTGAAAACGAGGTAATTTCTCCTCCTCTCCTCTGGAAGCCATCTGCTCGCAATACCAGAGGATGCACACTCTCCTACCCTGATGTAATCTCCAGGGATACAGGCATCCAGCAACAGGACCTCCGTAATGCTATGATGGACCGTGAAGTCTGGCGTAGCATGGTAAATTCCATTGTCTCGACCACGGTCGAACAATGATGATGATCATCATTTACTACATTAACCTCTACTCTCCCTTGTTTACTCCCTCCTCACGCTCTAATGAAAGCACCCACTCCCTCATCCCCTCGCATGATCCACCGTCCTTGTCCTCTCTTATGCTCACCTTCTTGTTCCTACAGAGTTTGTACTCGCACTCCATCACTACCTTCCTCTTATCTTCATCAGCCATATATCTCCTCCATAGCAAACCTGCGATTGTCTCTTTCAATCAAACTTTAGCCTTTCAACACCTGATGAAGAGCCCTTTTTAGTCCATTTCTTTTTTCTGTCTTGCAAGTTACTTGGCAACCTCACTCATGCTGGTGTCAGGAAAATAGCACTCAGTACATTCTGCAAAGTAGTTGGCACTAGGAAGGGCATCCAGCCATGGAAACCTTGCCAAAGAGGACGTTGGACCTGACGCAGCGCTGCAGTTCAGCAGTACCCTCTTGAACTGTCTTACCTATGCCAGCCTTGTATGCACACCTTAAATGATGATGAAGTAAATGAACAGAGAGAGAGAGAGAGAGAGAGAGAGAGTGATGGATAGAAAGATGGATGGATAGATAGATAGAAAGATGGAGAGAAATAGAGAGAGACAGATAGAGAGAGATGGATGGATGGATAGATTGATGGATAGATGGATAAATGGATGGACAGATAGATAGACAGATAGATAGGTACACACATACACACACACACACACACACACACATGTACCTCTTTCAGTTTCTATCTACCAAATCCACTTATGAGGCTTTGCTCCTTCCAGAGCTATAGAATACACTTCCCAAAGTGCCACACATGGGACTGAACATGAAACCATGTGGTTGGGAGGCAAGCTTCTTAACCACACAGCCGTATCTGCATCTATATATAAGGAAATGGTTTAAATTTCAAAGAGAGAAAGAGAGAGAGAGAGAGTATGTCTGTGTGTGTGTGTGTGTGTGTGTGTGTGTGTGGAGGTAATTACAAGAGTTAATTTGAATGAAGAAGAGTTAAAATAATGAGACGAAATGATTTGGTGGTGGTGCTGGTGGTGGCAACAGTAATAGAAGAAGAATATTACCAAAGTGGCTGAAGCAAAAATTGATCAGAAGTTGCGTTTTCCTGCAACTTTGGGTCAACAGTTATGAAAGTCAATGGAAGCTATGGACCAACAAGTCAAATTATGCTGTCACTTGCAATTGGTATCTTGTAGTGATGGTGGGGAAAGAGACTTCATTTTTAATAGCTAAAGTCCATTTTATACTTTAAGTAAATGGTACAGGACATGCTATAAATAGTGGTAACACTATATATATATATATATATAATATATATATATATATATAATAATAATAATATTAGGGAGTAAATCCAAACTTACAGGGAAAAATTCACTGTTTGATTTGCCTAATAGTGGTTTTATCTCTAATTTAATATATATATATATATCTGTAAATGTAATATGTGACAATTATTCGGTTGCCATGATAAAACTCCGAGTTTTGGATGCCGAGGTGGAAATCCATGCCGCCATCTCTTCACTTATTTTGGAGTTTTATCATGGCTACCGAATAATTGTCACATATTACATTTACAGAAAAATTCCTCTATTTACATAATATCGAGGTCTCTTTTTTTCTTTAGTTATCTTACTGCTTTTATCAATATATATATATATATATATATATATATATGTACACACTCACATATATATATACATTCATATATAAATATATTTAAATATATACATACATACATACATGGTTTGCCAGCTCCTGTCAAAATGTCCAATCCATGCCAGCATAGAAAACAGACATTAAATGATATATACACACATATGCATACTTGTAAGTACACACACATTTATATATGGATGTATATGTAGGTATATACATGTATGTATGTATGTATGTATGTATATATATATATATATATATATATATATATGGATATATGTTCATATATATTTATAGTTGTGTATATATGTATATGTGTGTGTCTGTAAATATATATATATATACATGTATGTATGTATATATGTATGTATGTATATATGTATGTATGTATGCACAAATGCACATACATGCATGTTTGTTTTGTAACTCTCCATTGCTGAATTCAAATACTCTCCTAAGTGTGTACCTTTCAGACATCTGTAATTACGAGCTACACAAAAGCACAAGACCCCAAGCAGTGGCCCTGACATTCATTTCCTGTTTTGTGAAAACAACTTTAACCCCTTTATCTGAGCAGATTTCTAACATGCTGACTTTTCATTTTTTCTATCGGTTTATTTTCCAATACAATCAAGATTTTAGAAATGTTTCGTAAAATACCTTTCATTTTATTTATACGTTAGGTGTGGCTGTGTGGTCGAGAAGTTTGCTTCCCAACCACATGGTTCCGGGTTCAGTCCCACTGCATGGCACTTTGGGCAAGTGTCTTCTATTAAAAACCTGGACTGTACAAGGCCTTGATCAGATTTGATAGATACACACACTATATATACATATATATGCTCTTTTACTCTTTCACTTGTTTCAGTCATTTGACTGCGGCCATGCTGGAGCACTGCCTTTAGTCGAGCAAATCGACCCCAGGACTTATTCTTTTGTAACCCAGTACATATTCTATCGGTCTCTTTTGCCAAACCGCTAAGTGACGGGGACGTAAACACACCAGCATCGGTTGTCAAGCAATGCTAGGGGGACAAACACAGACACACAAACATATACACACATATACATTATATATATATATATATATATATATATATATATATACATATATACGACGGGCTTCTTTCAGTTTCCGTCTACCAAATCCACTCACAAGGCATTGGTCGGCCCGGGGCTATAGCAGAAGACACTTGCCCACGATACCATGCAGTGGGACTGAACCCGGAACCATGTGGTTGGTTAGCAAGCTACTTACCACACAGCCACTCCTGCGCCTATATATAAAAATATATATATATTTTTTTTTCTTTCAGCCATACTGGAGCACTGCTTTTAGTCAAACAAATCGAGCCCAGGACTTATTCTTTTGTAAAGCCTAGTACTTATTCTATCGATATCTTTTGCTGAGCAGCTAAGTTATGGGGACATAAACACACCAACATCAGTTGTCAAATGATGGTGGGGGTACAAACACAGGCAAACATATATATATATATATATATGATGAGCTTCTTTCAGTTTCCATCCACCAAATCCACTCACAAAGCTTTGGTTGGCCTGAGGCTATAGCAGAAGACACTTGCCCAAGGCTCCACACAGTGGGACTGAACCCGGAGCCATGTGGTTGGTAAACAAGCTACTTACCACACAGCCACTCCTGCACCATCGTGTCTTTTTGTTTTTTTGGTGTGGCTGTGTGGTAAGAAGTTAGCTTACAAACCACATGCTTCTGGGTTCAGTCCCACTGCGTGGTACCTTCGGCAATTGTCTTCTACTATAGCCTCAGGCCAACCAAAGCCTCATGGGCGGATTTGGTAGATAGAAACTGAAAAAAGCCTGACAACCAGTGTTGGAATATTTACGTCCCTGTAACTTAGCAGTTCAGCAAAAGAGAAGAACAGAATAAGTACTAGGCTTAAAAAGTAAATCCTGGGGTCGATTTGTTTGACTAAAACTTTTCAAGGTGGTGCTCCAGCATGGTCACAGTCAAATGACAGAAACAAGTAAAAGAATAAGAGAATACAATGTATCTAGAACCACATCTTCCAAAGCGTCCCTTTTGCATTTCAAGATTGCAAAGCACGATTTGAATAAGTGGTTATTTCTAGCAGGTTAAATGACTATGTAGAGATTCCTTTGTTGGATACTAACTATCTGGAATGACATGTTTTAACGAGATTTTAATTAAAATATGAACACTATCGGTGTCAGTGGTCTCAGGTGGATTTGCATTAGAAAAAATGTTAATCAGCAAAAATCTAATACCAATAAACGGTTTTGCGATTCCATTCCCATTCCCTGTAGCACGTCAATAACACAGTTGGATATACACAAACAGTAAAAGCCATTTCTGATAAAATCTGATTCAGAGACAAACCAGTAAACACAGAAACATGTCAGGAAAAGGGTTTAACCCTTTTGATACCAACCCAGTTGAAACCGTACCCGGCTCTGTAGTACAAATGTCTTGTTTTCAAAAGTTCTGAAACCTTAGTCACAATTTATGTTCCTAATACTAGCTTAATTATAACCAAATTATTTTACTAAACGCTTTGTTATATTTAAAATTAATTGAAAGAAACACACAGCATCTCAACAGAAATATGGTAACAAAAGGGTTAAAGAATTATCTTTTGTGTTTCACTTGTTTATGTCACTGGGTTGTGGCCATGTTGGGGCACTGCATTGAAGGGTTTAGTTGAGCAAATTGACTACGGTACATATTCTTTTAAGCCTTGCATTCTCTCTATTGAACCCCTTTTTGCTAAACTGAAAAATAATACTGTAAATCCTTCAGTATGATACCTTGAGTATGATACGCAGGGGATTTTTAGGGGGCTGTACCTCTGAAAAACCTAAACCTTGTGTATAATACGCATCCCTTCTCTAACTTGAGTCAAGGAGGTCTATATAACATCCTTGATTTGTAAAACTGTATACGGTAATGTCCTTAATTATTATTGTATATATAACATAATGCAAATGTGTAGTTTTTTTGTGCATTTTCTTTGTAGAAAATAAAGAAATAACAGTAATAACGTTTAATAAATGTTGCTTACTGCAAGTTATGGATGATTCTTTTATGACTTCATTGCTTTCAGGCTTAGCTTAAGGTATTTTTGTGCCCAACATCACAAAATGCGTCTGAATAAACATTGCTGGACAGCAAATAGAGACTCAGACATTGCTTAGAAAATACTTTTCATTTTTAACCTCGTATATGGTACGCACTAAGGATTTTGACCTTTAAATTTTGGGGAGAAAATGTGGATTATACATGAGGATTTACGGTAATAATCCTTTCTATTATAGGCACAAGACCAGCAATTTCAGGGGACAGGGTATGTTGATTAGATCAACCCCAGTGTTTGGCTGTGCATATTTTGACGCCAAAAGGATGAAAGGCAAAGTCAACCCCAGTAGAATTTGAACTGGGAACAAAGCTGAACAAAATGCTTAACAGCATTTTGCCTGGCGCTGGCATGCTCACGATTCTGCAAGCTCACTGCCATAATAATAATAATAATAATAATTGTTTGTATTGTTGTACAGGCATACATTCATAAAAGAAGGATACAGATGATTTTATTGATTTCCAGCAATATGAAACTGGTTTTTATATTATCAAGTCCTGCCCCAGAATTTAAAAAAATAAAAGTTTACCTCCACTGGATTTGAACTCTGAACTTAAAACAATATAACTAAATACTACGAAACACTTAATGCAACCCACTACCACTTCCGCCACCGATTTACCTTCCACATAATTAAAGACTAATTAATTCATTAATGTATGAATTAACCAATAACAAAGTCTTCTACTAGCTGGAAGGTTAAGATTTCGTCAATACAGATTCATTGATGTTAATTGTGGTTTGCGACCAAGATGGAATGAACGATAAAATAAGAGGTGAGATGTGTGTGTGTGTGTGTGTGTGTGTGTGTGTGTGTTGTGTGTGTGTGTACATTTATATGCTAACAGCTAAGCTGCATAGCAGTGAAACATGGGCTACGACAGCTGAGGACATGCATAGGCTAGAAAGAAATGAAACCAGTATGCGTCACTGGACATGCAATGTCAGTGTGCATGTATGAGAGAGTGTAAGCATCTTGAGACAGATGTTAGGCATAAGAGGAACCAGACGTGGTGTGCAAGAGAGATGACTGCACTGGTATGGTCATATGATGTGTATGGACAAAGACAGTTGCGTGAAGAAGTGCTGATCTCTAACTGTGGAGGGAACCTGGGGTGTGGTGGCAGACCCAGGAAAACATGGGATGAGGTGGTGAAGCATGATCTTTGAATTTTGAGCATCAAAGAGGCAATGATTGGTGACCAAGACCTTTGGAAATGTGCTGTGCTTGAGAAGACCCGGCAAGCCAAGTGCACTGATGCTGGTGACATGTAAAAAACATCTTTTGAACGTTGGGCCCCTCGGAGGCAAAGTGGCTGAGTTCCTTTCTAGCATTGGGCCTCACGAATGCAAAGTGGGTGAGTTCCTTTTGAGTGTTGGGCCTCATGGAGGCAATGACCAAGACCTTTGGCATTATGTTGAGCTTGAGAAGAAGACCCATCAAACTGAACAAAATCGCAGTCATGGAAGATATCGGTGTCACGCAAAATGGCACCTGCGCCGATGGCACATAAACGTACCCTGGTGTCATGCAAATGGCATCTGTGCTAATGGCATGTAGAGCACCCATTACACTCTCAGAGTGGCTGGCATTAGGAAGGGCATCCAGCTGTAGAAAACCATGCCAAATCAGGCTGGAGTCTGGTGCAGCCTTCCAGCACGTTAACCCAGTCAAACTGTCCAACCCATGCCAGCATGAACAACAGATGTATGATGATGATGATGATATATATATATATCCAAAATTAGGGGATGAAGTAGATAAAACCCAGGCTACATATGTTTCATAACTAGCAGAACCTCAGAAGCAGTAAGCTTTTTCAGGTTAACAATCTTCGATAAGGGAAAAACTTACAACCTTCTACGTCAATAAACCTCTGCTATTCCTGGAAGTTGCTTTTTATACATTCTGCTGACTGCTTGAAGCTTACTAACACCCTACACCTTGATCCTTGGATCTCATTTTTACTTATTATATATATATATAGGTGCAGGAGTGGCTATGTGGTAAGTAGCTTGCTTACCAACCACATGGTTCCAGGTTCAGTCCCACTGCGTGGCATCTTGGGCAAGTGTCTTCTACTATAGCCTCGGGCCGACCAAAGCTTTGTGAGTAGATTTGGTAGACGGAAACTGAAAGAAGCCCGTCATATATATATATGTATATATATGCGTGTGTGTGTTTGTGTGTCTGTGTTTGTCCCCCTAGCATTGCTTGACAACCGATGCTGGTGTGTTTACGTCCCCGTCACTTAGCGGTTCGGCTGATAGAATAAGTACTGGGCTTACAAAGAATAAGTCCTGGGGTCGATTTGCTCGACTAAAGGCGGTGCTCCAGCATGGCCGCAGTCAAATGACTGAAACAAGTAAAAGAGAAAGTAAAAGAGTAATATATCATCATCATCATCATTGTTTAACGTCCGTCTTCCATGCTAGCATAGGTGGAACGGTCTGACAAGAGCCGGCCAGGCAGGCGCATCCACCAGACTTCTGTGACTGCTTTTGCAGGATTTTTACAACTGGATGCCCTTCCTGACATCAACCTCTCAACAGAGAGAACTTAGTACTTTTTACTTGGCACAAGCACAGGCGAGGTCAGTTTTGGCAAAGTTTTTACAGCTGGATGTTCTTCCAAACACCAACCATTTTACAGTGTGGGCTGGGTGCTTTTAAGTGGCACCTGCACTGATAGGGTCACAAAGTACTTGCAAGACAATATTATATATATATATATATAATATATTAAGAAACAGGAAGAAAGAGTGAGAGAAAGTTGGGGTGAAAGAGTACAACAGGGGTTGCCACCACCCCCTGCTGGAGCCTCATGGAGCTTTAGGTGTTTTCGCTCAATAAACACACACAACACCTGGTCTGGGAATCGAAACCGCGATCCTCCGACCACGAGTCCGCTGCCCTAACCACTGGGCCATTGTGCCTCCAATCTTTAATTACATGGAAGGTAAATTGGTAAAGGAGGTGGTAGTGGGTATTTAGTTATATCAAAGGCAGCGAGCTGACAGAAACGTTAGCACGCAGGGCGAAATGCTTAGCGGTATTTCGTCTGCTGCTACGTTCTGAGTTCAAATTCTGCCGAGGTCAACTTTGCCTTTCATCCTTTTGGGGTCGATAAATTAAGTACTAGTTATGTACTGGGGTCGATATAATCGACTTAATCCGTTTGTCTGTCCTTGTTTGTCCTCTCTGTGTTTAGCCCCTTGTGGGTAGTAAAGAAATAGGTATTTCGTCTTCCGCTACATTCTGAGTTCAAATTCCGCCGAGGTCGACTTTGCCTTTCATCCTTTCGGGGTTGATTAAATAAGTACCAGTTATGTACTGGGGTCGATATAATCGACTTAATTCGTTTGTCTGTCCTTGTTTGTCCTCTCAGTGTTTAGCCCCTTGTGGGTAGTAAAGAAATAAGTATTTAGTTATATCGGTTTAAGTTCAGAGTTCAAACTCATTGGAGGTGAACTTTTAGATAATGAGTTCGTTAAAAAAAAAGTCAAACTCGTTATCTTCAATTCGGGTTTTCATGTTTATCCACATTTATGGTCATGAACGATGGGTAATGACCGAAAGGGTACAATTGCGAATACAGGTGGCAAAAATGGGGTTTCTCCAAAGGATGCTTAGAGTAATGTTATTGAAGAAGGTGCATAGCTTGAAGATCAAGGAGTCTCTCAAAGTCAAGTTGTTATTTCTCTGCATTGGGAAACCACAGCTCTGGCAAAATGGACATGATCTGAAAGTCTCAGGAAAGAGTTACACAAGACAGATTCTTAAAGCTAAGCCAACTGCAAGAGACCTGCAGTAGACCAAGAATGTAATGGTTGGGTAATGACTATCATCTTGGTTGGTCATGCCTGGAAATCCAGCAACAGAGTGCAATAACAGTTGCTTCTGTTAGGTCTCTATGGAGGAGTTGCCCGAGGGGTATACACTCCATGACCCTCTCTCAGGAATAGTAGACAGAAAAGATGGATGGTTGGAGATGTGTTCCATCATAAAGGGACAACCTGTGCATAAAAGAAGAAAAGGTACATATTGGGAGATGAGGTGCTGACATATTCTTTAAATCTTTTACTTGTTTCAGTCATCTGATTGTGGCTATGCTGGAGCACTGCTTTAAAGAGTTTTAGTCAAACATATTGACAGGCGGCGAGCTGGGCAGAAACGTTAGCACGCTGGGCGAAATGCTTAGCGGTATTTCGTCTGTCGCTATGTTCTGAGTTCAAATTCCGCCGAGGTCGACTTTGCCTTTCATCCTTTCGGGGTTGATTAATTAAGTACCAGTTATGCACTGGGGTCGATGTAATTGACTTAATCCCTTTGTCTGTCCTTGTTTGTCCCCTCTGTGTTTGGTCCCTTGTGGGTAATAAAGAAATAGTTTTTTAAGCCTAGTACTTACTATATCAGCTCCTTTTGCTGAACCACTAGTTGCAGGGACATAACCACACCAACATCAGTTGTCAAGCAGTGATAGGGGTACAAAGAGAGGCATAAAGACAGACACATAGATAGATTATATATATACAATGGGCTTCTTTCAGTTTCTGTCTACCATCATAAGGCTTTGGTCGACCTGAGGCTATAGTGAAAAAGGCACTTGCCCAAGTTGCCATGCAGTGGGACTGAACCTGTAACCATGTGGTTGGGAAGTAAGCAGTTTACCACACAGCCACTCCTGCACCTGTCTGTATATTAGACTTCAGAGACACTAAACCAGTGACAGACTTGCTGATAGGAGAACTAACGACGACATCACTGCTGGTAGATTAAGATTTTTTGGAGAAGCAAACGTAATTAAACACACATAAGCATCATCATCATCATCATCATTTTAACAACCATTTTTCCATACTTGCATGGTCATACATACACACATACATGTACACACACATATACATACACAAACATATAAACACATACATACAGTAATATATACATATACACATATATATACATATACACATATATATACACATGCACATATATATACACATACACACATATATATACACATACACATTATATACCACACTATATACACATACACATGATATACAATATATATATACACATACACAATAATATACACATACACATATATATACACATATATATATACACCTACACATATATATATACATACCACATATATATACACTATATATACACTATATATACCATATATATATACA
>NC_043019.1:14122176-14127176 GCF_006345805.1 Octopus sinensis | reverse complement strand
ATGTAACTGGAGAAATGGTTGTATTGTATACACACACACGAGCACGTATATACACCAACATACAGTATGTGTATATATATATAGAGAGAGATTTGTATATCTAAACAGATACGAGCCTTTTAGTGAATAACACGAGAGATTAAAACGAATTAAGATGCACTGTTGAGCTTATGTCACACATACACTAGATTAATAGATAGATAGATAGATAGGTATATAGATAGATAGGTATATAGATAGATAGATAGATTAGATAGATAGATAGATAGATAGACAGATAGATAGACAGATAGATAGACAGATAGATAGATAGATAGACAAATAGATAGACAAATAGATAGATAGATAGAATGATAGATAGATAGATAGAATGATAGATAGATAGATAGATAGATAGAATGATAGATATAAGATAGATAGAATGATAGATAGACAGATAGATAGATAGAATGATAGATAGACAGATAGATAGAGAAGAGATGTATGTATGTATGTATGCGATGAATGTATTATTTATATTAAACAGCGGTGTTTATGAAAGAAGTCGGGGGAGTGTAAAGTGCTTTTTTTTTTTTTTTTAATATTCATTGCACGAGGGCGGGGTCCACACACAAACAAAGCAAACCACTACAGAAATAAATGTCCAATGTGTATATAGTATTTTCATTACAAGAAATAATAATAATAATAATAGAAAAACTACGTAAAACTTACCAGCAGTAAAGGTTGTAACGTGTTGGACATGTTTTCCTATAGTAGTAAGTCAAATGACAAGACAGAATGTTCCGCCTGCCTTCCTTCCACAACAACAGGCTGAGTGCTCTACAGCAAGCTCTTCGGTAATGCCTGTCAGTCCGTCTGTCGCTTTTTCCTTCTTCTTATCTTTTCTCCTCTTCTCCCCAGTCATTCATACATTCATTCTATCTCTATTATATCTCTCTTTTTCTCTTTCTCTCTCTCTCTCACCAAATGAATTTTAGCTTCGCTCGTTTCTCTCAAAAGCAACAATGCTTTTCACATGCCTCTTTCTTTCAACCTCTGTAACCAAGTGCTCGCTCTATTTCTCTCTCTATCTCTTTCGTTCTCCTTCTCTCTGTAATTGCTTCTCTTTCACTATTTCCAGCTTCTCCAATCTCTCTCTCTATCTCTCTATATAACTATCTATCTCTATCTCTCTCTCTTTCGTTCTGCTTCTCCTCCTTCTCTCTGTAATTGCTTCTCTTTCACTATTTCCAGCTTCTCCAATCTCTCTCTCTCTCTCTCTATCTATCTATCTTTCTCTCTATCTATCTATCTATCTATCTAATCTGGCTTCTGTTTGTCCTCCTCTCTCTAATCGAACCTCTCACCCTCTCACGCTTCTCTCACCCTGTCCCAATCTCTCCCCCTTTCTCTCTGCCTCTCTCACTTCAATTTTATTAATTTAGGCCTTTTTCTCCTCCTCTTACCAATCCCTCTCAAGATGACCATCCTCTGTCTTTCATTTCCTTTATCTCCGATTCATACTTATTCCTCATTTTCTTCTTTTCTCTTTCTCTCATTCTCAGTCCAACTGTCACACAGTTTCACTCTCTTTCCTCTTTTACACTCTTTCTCTCTCTTTCTCTTTATTTTTCTCCCTCTCTTTTCTCTCCCTCTCTTCTCTCTCCCTCTTTTCCCCTCATTTCTCTGTCACTATCTCTAGCTTACACTGTTTCTCTCTATCACTTTTACTCTTTCGCTTTGCCGTCTCTTTCTTTTTTTTCCTCTCCATTTCTCTCTATCTCTTACTCCTCTTTTTCGTTTCTTTCCTTCTCCAATTCTCTCTATCTTTCTTATTCTATCTTTTCCTTTTTCTCTCTATCTCTCACGATGCTTCTCTTTCCCTCTCTCTTTCTCCCCCTTTCTCTATCTCACTTTCTAGCTTTCACTCTGTCCGTCTTTCATCCTTTCCCTATCTCTCTCTAACTGTCTCTCTTTCTTTCCCCCTTTCTCTCTTTTCATCTTTTACTCTTTCTCTCTATATTTCTCTCCCTATCTCTTTCAAATCCCACATTATCAATTATTTAAGCTTTCTCTTTTTCAAAAACCACCACATTTCCCACTCCCTACTTCCCGCATTCACACTTTTTTCTCTCACTTTCTCTTTTCCCTCCAATTTTCCTTAATCTCCGAGTTCCCCCTTTTCTCTTTTACAGGCGGTTTTTTAATTAATCCCTCTAAATCCCATTTGTTTAAGCCGTATTTTTCACCACCTTACGATCGAAGTCTCTCTCTCTTCCTCTCCCTCTCTCTCTCTCTCTCTCTATCTCTCTACCTATCTATCTATCTATCTATCTATCTATCTATCTATCTATCTATCTATCTATCTATCTATCCATCCATTCACCCAACCATCAATCAGTCTATCCATTTATGTACCTATCTACCTATTCATCCATCTATCTGTCTATTCACCCCACCATCCACCTATTTATCTATCTATCTATCTATCTATCTATCTATCTATCTATCTATCTATCTATCTATCTATCTATCTATCTATCTATCTTTAGCTCCCGTGCACAAACGCATTTATGTAATTCACCAACATTCAATTGGCATTCCCAGTCCTCTACAAAAACACTTAAATACTCATAGCCACAAAGTCGTTTTTCCTCTAAGTACGCTATAAATACAATTAATATGTGTGTGTGTGTGTGTGTGTATATACATTTACACACAAACATAGAAACACGCAGACGCAGACGCACAGCCATATGAGGCATTTTAGTTGGTTTGTGACCACAAGTTGGAATTGGAAATACTCATACTATAAATTTTGGCAACGTTCAGATAATGTTCAATACGCATTCTTACTTTACTCTTTACTCTTTTACTCTTTTACTAGTTTCAGTCATTTGACTGCGGCCATGCTGGAGCACCGCCTTTTTTTAGTCGAGCAAATCGACCCCCGGGACTTATTCTTTGTAAGCCCAGTACTTATTCAATCGGTCTCTTTTGCCGAATCGCTAAGTGACGGAGACGTAAACACACCAGTATCGGTTGTCAAGCAATGCTAGGGGGACAAACACAGACACACAAACACACACATGCATATATATATATATATTATATATATATATATATATATATATATACGACAGGCTTCTTTCAATTTCCGTCTACAAATCCACTCACAAGGCATTGGTCGGCCCGGGGCTATAGCAGAAGACACTTGCCCAAGATGCCACGCAGTGGGACTGAACCTGGAACCATGTGGTTGGTAAGCAAGCTACTTACCACTTCTTTTTTTCTTTCTTTTTCTTCAAATATTACTAAGGAATCATATGGTTCCACAACAGAGGTCCTCGTTTTGCAGAAAGGAAAAGAAAAACAAATAAAAAATTGTTTTCAAATTTCCAACCCAACTCCCACCCCCACCTCCATATCATCCCTATTTCACTCGACCAAAAAAAAAAACAAACAAAAAAAAAACACAAACCTGGTTTTAGCTTAGGGTATTTTTGGGGGGGTCAGCGGGATTTTCCGTGTTTAAAAATACAGACATTATAATTCTGAAGAAGGAAAAAAATAGAATTTTTCTTTTTAAAAATTTCAATGCTTTACTCTTTTACTCTCTTTTACTTGTTTCAGTCATTTGACTGCGGCCATGCTGGAGCACCACCTTTAGTCGAGCAAATCGACCCCCCCAGGACTTATTCTTTGTAAGCCCCTAGTACTTATTCTATCGCTCTCTTTTTGACGAACTGCTAAGTTACAGGGACGTAAACACACCAGCATCGGTTGTCAAGCGATGCTGAGGGAATAAACACAGACACACAAACATATACACACACATACATACATACATACATACATACATACATACATACATACACATATTTATATATATACATATATACGACGGGCTTCTTTCAGTTTCTATCTACCAAATCCACTCACAAGGCTTTGGTCGACCCGAGGCTATAATAGAAGACACTTGTCCAAGGTGCCACGCAGTGGGACTGAACCCAGAACCATGTGGTTGGTAAGCAAGCTACTTACCACTCAGCCACTTATGTAATTTTCCAATTTTGATTTGCAGTCACAGACCTAAAAGAATTGTGTGTGTGTGTGTGTGTGTGTGTGTGCGTGTGTGTGTACCTTTGTGTATCTATTATAAATTTGCAAAAGGTTCGTGTGTGTGCTTTTACATGATCATCCCCTTTTGTATGTGACAATTACCTGTACTTTGCTGCCACCACAGTGCTGAATCTCAGTTTTACTATTCAACTCTTTTTCCTGCTCCTCACTGAAAGCTTTGTCACTTCCAGCAACTCCCCTCTACCCCCCTCTCTCTCTCCTCTCCTGTTTATGCTTTCTTTTATCTTGTTTTTAATTCCTCTCCACATCTATTGCTCAAATACTATCAACACCACTTTGACCTCTATTTCTTTTTCTCTTTTTCTCTCGATGCTTTTAATTCCTTTTCGTATCTCACTCTTCCTTTATTCTAATGTCTTCAACTTCCCTTTATCTCTCTCTCTCTCTCACTCTCTCTCATATTATTACCATCTCTTTCTTCCTATCACTTGCCCCTCTCTTTCTTCCATTCATTGTTCTTTTTTTCTTTCTCTTATCTCATATTTTACTCATTTCAGTCATAAGACAAAGGCCATCCTGGGGAACAGCCTTGAAGAACTTTAGTTGAACAAATCAACCCCAATACTATTATTTTTTTAAAGCCTGGTACTTATTCTATCGATCTCTTGCTGAACCGCTAATTAAAGGGAACGTAAACATACACACACTGGTTGTCAAGTGATGGTGGGGGACAAAGAATGAAAGATCAAGTCAACCTAAGAGCAATTTGAACTCAGAACTCAGACGAAATACCACTAAGCATTTTGCCTGGTGTGCTAACAGCTTTACCAGCCCACCGCTTTTATATAATTCTTTACATAAAAAGGAATCAAACCAAATAATGATATTTTGAAAGCATTTAATATGTACGTTCCAGATTTTATGAAATATTTAAT
>NC_043019.1:14112847-14117847 GCF_006345805.1 Octopus sinensis | reverse complement strand
AATGCAGGCCTGACTGTGCAGTTTGGAAGTTTCTTATATTTATTGCTTACAGTTTACTTGTTTCAGTCATTAGATTGTGGCCATGCTGGGGCATCACCTTGAAGAATTTTACTTGATTGGATCAACCCTGGTACTTCCTTTAAGCCTGATACCTATTTTATCATTCTCTTTTGCCAAATTGCTCAGTTACCGGGATGTAAACATACCAACATCAGTAGTGAAGGGGGCAAATACAGACACAAAGACACACACATATATATCATCATCCTCCGCCTCCTCATCATCATTATTTAACATCCGCTTTCCATGCTGGCATGAGTTGGACGGTTTGACAGGAGCTGGCAAGCCAGAAGACTACACCAGCCTTCATTGTCTTTATTGGCATGGTTTTCATGGCTGGATGCCCTTCCTAACAACAACCACCCCATAAAATGCTTTTTACATTGAACTAGCATAGGCATGGTCAGTTTTGGCATGGTTTTTACAGCTGGATGCCCTTCCAAATGCCAACCACTTTATATCATCATCATCATCATCATCATCATCATCATCATCATTATCGCTATTATTATTATCGGTCATCATCATCATCATCATCATCATCATCATCATCATCATCATCATCATTATTATTATTATATCATTATTATTATATTATTATTATTCAGTAGTCTTATTTTTATAGCGTGCTTTCACTTCACTACCGAGTGCAGCTCTGTGTGCCTTGGGTATGTGCTGTGGTTTGTTGTGATAGTTACTGTATTGAAAGTATTTTGCATAGGATGTGTGCAGTGCCCAGTAGTGCAATTTTCGGTATGTTATATATATTTGTAAGTCCTGGTGTTTTTGTTATATATTTGTCTGAATATTTTTTTATCATACCTAATGCTCCTATTATGATAGAAATTGTTTCTTTTTTTTTTAGACTCCACATTCAAGTTACCTCTATTTCCAGGTCTTTGTATTTAGAAAGTTTCTCCATTTCTTTTAGAGAAATGCTGTCGTCTGTTGGTATTGATACATCGATTAGAAAATATTTTTTCTTTTTTCTTTATTATTATTATTATTATTATTATTATAGACGTCGCACAGTGTACAATATCATGAGGTTGTTGATTGAAGGTATTGTGTCCAGCGGGGATTTATACTGTTTGTCAAGTCACAACAAGGACCTCAGACAGACAGAGCTTTATGCAAACTGCGTGCAGTTCCAAGTAACGCCAACTTTTGCAATACACCTAGATTGTAAGATATTTCTAAAGTTTCAGATGTTTTTTTCTTTTCAGATTGGGTGGTATTGAACCCAATGTTCCGATGACAATAGGGATAACCTTTATGTTTGACTCTCGTAGCTGCCACATCATAGCAATCTCAATCCTCAGGTCTCCATATTTATCAACCTGTCATCTGTTAGTATTGATACATCGATTAGAAAGTTTTTTTTTTCTTGCCGATCTCTGACAACTATATCTGGCCTATTAGCCTTAATTTCTCTATCTGTGTATATTGACACATTCCAGAATCTGGTTGCTTTCCCTTTTTCTGTGACCTTTTCTGGCATGTGCCTACACCATCTCTTTTCTGTTGTTATTCCATAGTGTTGGTATAGCTTCCAGTGTATATAGGTCCCAACTCTATCATTATTATTTTTTTTTTCCTTCTTTCTTCAAATTTTCTTCCATTTCTCGCCGAGTGTTTTCCGTACACCTAGGGCAGAGAAGCTCCTTGTTATTATTATTATTATCATTATTATTATTATTATTATTATTATTATTATTATGGTATATCGAATGTACATGTGCCGAATGTCATGATGAAACCTGTTCTTGTCAACTAGTAGTCTTGTTATAAATAGTTAAATTAATTGCAGCAATCCAGTAAATCTTACCTTTAGTACTTGCACAACTTGTAATTAATAAATGATCAGGGTCAGACAAAGATTTATTACTGCTGAAATAGAGTGGGGAGAGAGAGGAGAGAGAAAAGAGCGAGAGAGAGAGAGAGAGAGAGAGAAAGAGAAGGAGAGAGAGAGAGAAAGAGAAGGAGAGAGAGAGAGAAAGAGAGAGAGAAGGAGAGAGAGAGAGGTGGGGGGAAAATACTGTATTATTTACTGAGCTGAGAATCACAATAGTGATTTTGGTTTCAATACTACATGAAATCATAAATGTCATCATCATCATCCTCCTCCTCATCATCATCATCAACATCATCATCATTAATGTCATCATCATCATCATCATCATCATCATCATCAACATCATCATCATCATCCTCATCATCATCATCATCATAATTGTTGTCTTCATCATCATCATCGTCATCGTCAGCATCATCATCTTCATTGGCATTGTCGTCATCATCATCATTATCATCATCATCATTAACATCATCATTAATATCATCCAGACTGACTCCGTGCCAGTGGCACATGAAAAGCACCATCTGAATGTGGCCGATGCCAGTACCCACTGACTGGCACCTGTGCCGGTGGCACGTAAAAAGCACCCACTACACTCACGGAGTGGTTGGCGTTAGGAAGGGCATCCAGCTGTAGAAACACTGCCAGATCAGACTTGAGCCTGGTGCAGCCTCCTGGCTTCCCAGACACCAGTTAAACCATCCAACCCATGCCAGCATGGAAAATGGACGTTAACAATGATGATGATGAAGATTATATATATATATATATATATATATATATATATATATATATATATATATATATATATATAATATATATATGTACACACACACACAATATATATATACATATATATATATGCATGTATATATATATATATATATATATATATATATATATTATATATATATATATATATTATATATATATATATATATATAAGACAGGATGCCCCTGGGGCTCCTATATGCTGATGACCTTGCTCTAATTGCTGAGTCACTATCAGAACTGGAGGAGAAGTTCAGGTGTGGAAACAAGGATTAAATCGAAGGGCCTTAGAATCAACCTAGCCAAAACCAAAGTCCTAATAAGTAGGAAGGTGGACCAACCACAAACGACTTCAGGTAGATGGCCCTGCTCGATCTGTAAAAAAGTGTTGTAGGTAGAAACTCTATAAGGTGCACCAAGTGTAAGCTATGGACACATAAGAGGTGCAGCAATGTCAAAGGAAGGCTAACAAGAAAATAGTTTTTGTCTGTGGCAGATGCTCAAGAGATAAACATGGAAATGTGCAGAGACCAACTTCTACCACGTTCCAGGGAGACAAACTAGAAGTAGTTGATAGCTTCCGCTACCTAGGAGACCAAGTCAGTAGCGGGGGTGGGTGTGTGCTGAAAGTGTAACTGCTAGAGTAAGAATAGCCTGGGCAAAGTTTAGAGAGCTCTTACCCCTGCTGGTGACAAAAGGCCTCTCGCTAAGAGTAAAAGGCAGACTATATGTGTGTGTACGTACAGCCATGCTACATGGTAGTGAAAACATGGCCGTGACAGCTGAGGATATGCGTAAGCTTGCAAGAAATGAAGCCAGTATGCTCCGATGGATGTGTAATGTCAGTGTTCATAATCGTCAGAGTGTAAGTACTTTGAGAGAAAAGTTGAACCTAAGAAGTGTCAGTTGTGGTGTGCAAGAGAGACGGCTGTGCTGGTATGGTCATGTGACGAGAATGGCTGAAGATAGTTGTGTGCAAAAGTGCTACACCCTAGCAGTTGAGGGAACTGTGGAAGAGGTAGACCCAGGAAAACCTGGGACGAGGTGGTGAAGCACGACCTTCGAACTTTAGGTCTCACCAAGGAAATGACTGAAGACCGAGTCCTATGGAAGTGTGCTGTGCATGAGAGGACCGGCAGGACTAGTCAGGCCATATCCCGTGGCCCCTACCTGGGACGTAGTCGATCCACCTGTGCATACCTTCCTTCTTGTGACACTTGTGAAGACCTGCTGAGGCAAGTGAAAATCAATCAAAATAGATGAACATCAATGGAATGTATCTTTGTGGTACCAGTGCCTGTGGCACACAAGAAAACCATCCGAAACGTGGCCGTAGCCAGTACCGCATCGACTGGCCTCCGTGCTGTGGGACACATGGTGGCACATAAAAACACCATCCGAAGACCCGGCAAGACTAGTCAGGTCAAACCGTGGGCCCTACCTGGGACGTAGTCAGTCACACTGTAAACTTCCTTCTTGTGACACTTGTGAAGACTGTTGAGGCAAGTGAAAATCAAATCAAAACAAATCAAAATAGATGAACATCAATGGAATTTGTATCTTTGTGGTACCAGTGCCGGTGGCACACAAGAATCCATCCGAACGTGGCCATAGTCAGTACCGCTTGTGGTACCAGTGCCGGTGGCACACAAGAATCCACCGAACGTGGCCGTAGTCAGTACCGCATCACGGCCATCGTGCTGTGGGCACATAACAAACACCATCCGGTCGTGGCCGTTCGCCAGCCTCATCTAGCACCTGTGTCGGTGGCACATAAAAACACCATCCGAAGACCCATGGCCCCTACCTGGGACGTAGTCAGTCCACCTGTGCATACCTTCCTCCTTGTGATACTTGTGAAGGCCTGTTGAGGCAAGTGAAAATCAAAATCAAAATCAAATCAAAACAAATCAAATAGATGAACATCAATGGAATTTGTATCTTTGTGGTACCAGTGCCGGTGGCACACAAGAGAAAACCATCCGAAAGTGGCCGTAGCCAGTACCGCATCGACTGGCCTCCGTGCTGTGGGCACATGACAAACACCATCCGATCGTGGCCGTTCGCCAGCCTCATCTAGCACCTGTGTCTGGTGGCACATAAAAACACCATCCGAAGACCCGGCAAGACTAGTCAGGCCATAACCCATGGCCCCTACCTGGGACGTAGTCGTCCACCTGTGCATACCTTCCTTCTTGTGACACTTGTGAAGACCTGTTGAGGCAAGTGAAAATCAAAATCAAAACAAATCAAAATAGATGAATATCAATGGAACTGTATCTTTGTGGTAAAGTGATTGGCACACACTTTG
>NC_043019.1:14100347-14110347 GCF_006345805.1 Octopus sinensis | reverse complement strand
AGCTACCACCGCAATCGTTGTTGTCGTTGTTGTCGTCACATGCCACTGCCACCACCACCACCACCACTGCTACAACTACTGCCACCACTACCTCTATCACCACCCACCACCGCCGTCATTATCATCATCACCATCATCATCATCCTCACCACCACAACCACCATCATCACTCCCCCATCCTCACCACTACCATCATTGTCGCCACCACCACCACCATCACCATCAGCATCATCATCACCACTATCATCATCATCACCACCACTACCACCACCACCATCAACATCATCATTGTCACCATCACCACCACCAAAACCACTACCACCACCATTACTACTATCATTGTCACCATCACCACTATGACCATCATCAACACCACCACCACCAAAACCACCACCACCACCACCACCAAAACCACCACCACTAAAACTATCACCACCACCACCAAAACCACCACCACTAAAACTATCACCACCACCACCAAAACTACCACTACTACCATCACCACTACCACCACCACCACCACCATCATCATCATCATCATAATGTCTGCTTTGTCTATGTTTGTATGGATTGGACAGAATTTGTTGGTATTCCATTGCCAGATGCCTTTACCGTCACCAACCCTTATCTTGCTTCCAAGTAAGTTAATATTTCCCCTGTGGAATGTTCACCGTCATCAATTCACTGTTTTCAATAAAATACTTTTTAACTCTGCAGAAATGAACTGTGCCCTCTGGCCCTCAATTAATCACAGATTATACCATTGCAGAGAAGCTGCATATTGTAGAAATAGTAAAAAATACACAGAAATGAACCATGCCCTCTGCTCCCCCAATTAAACTTACAGTATATCACAGCATGTAGGCTGCATGCTGTGGAATATAGCTCAAGTCTACAGAAATAACTCTACGCTACTCTAACGTAACATTACACATGCTGACATTCCAACAAAGATATCAGAAATGCTTGCGTATTGTATCAGTACGGAGGTTTCTTTTCAATGGAAATCATTGATTCTACCAAACATTATCATTATCTGTCAAAGATTTATCTTTGTTTTTTTTCTTTTCTCTTCTTCTCTCTCTCTCTCTCATCTCTCTTCCTTTTCTTTCCCTTTTAATTCCTCTTCGTAACGTTCTCCTATCTGCAAATATGATTGATGGTCTTCGGAATCGACAGTCAACAACAAAAGTGGTTTTCTGCAATAACAGACTTTCGTATCAGTTTCTTTCTTAACGAAATTGCACAGTTTGAGGAAAAACATCAAATCCTAATACATCATTAGCAGGGGCCTTTTTTTTATTTTTTTATATTTTGATCTTTTTGTTTCCGTTTTTCTTTTAGTTTTTTGTTTACATTATTTTATTTCTTTTGCTTTTTGTTTTTGTTCTTTTTTTTCTTGTTACCTTTGTTTCATGTTATTGAATTGGACAAACGTAATGAAGTGCAGCGGAGTGCAGCGAAGTGCATCAGTGATTCAAGTTCAAAATATCAGTCATGCATGGGTGAATACACATTAACACAAATACAACCACACAGATTCTAATACATACACACACACACTCACACACACAGATATATGTGTGTGATTGTGAGAGTAGGTGTATGTGCATATATGTGTGAGCGTGTATGTATATATATATATATATATGGACATAATCATGTGTATGTTTATATATGTACTATATACATAATACATACATACATACATACATATATATATATATAATATATATATATATATATAATATATATATATATATATATATATAGATATCTATATATATATATATCTATATATATATATATATATATATGCTTGATGAAGCATACACATAGTGATGGAGGAAAACTTACGATGAATAATCTTAAACAATATCTTATGAATATGTAAAGGTTCTAATTAATGAACATAAGGGATGCAGAAACATATGTTGTGATACATTATTGAAGACTCTAAATTTCCAAGCCTAAGATGAAAAGAAACCCACCTGTATAACCATTCCCTCGGATTAAATTGGAAGATACGACTTTTGGATGGTAGCCAACATCACGGAGCATAAGACCATTTAAGAGTACATTCTAAGGCATTCACCCCGCAAAATTAAATGGATATATCTATGTATGTGTATATATATATTTATATATGCTGTGTGTGTGTGTATATATATATATATATATATACATACACACACATACAGTTAAATATATCCTAAATATATCTCCTTCTGTGTATATATATACTACCAAACATGATTTTTATTGAACTCCTAATATTTTTATTGAATTCCTAATACTTTTTGTTTAATATTTTCTCAAAATATTTCGTTGTAATCTGTTTTTAACATTTTCTTATTATTATCAAAGAATGTAAATATGTATTGTAATATTTTGTGACAACCGGTACTTAACACAACAAAGCTTATACAAAGCTTTACATTTTACTTTTGACAATCTTTTTCTAAAAAAGTGAAACCAGCCAAGTGAATAAACATCTTTAAAACTGTATTTTCAAACCTTCTTTCATATATATATATATATATATACTAGCAGTATCGCCCGGCGTTGCTCTGGTTTGTTTCGACCCTTTAGAAATGGAATTTTTGAAAAGTAAAAATTTTACATTATGTAGCTTGTTATTCTCTTTAAATGAACATTTTTCTGGTTGAAATACACTGAAAAATAGCAACACAGCAGTAAAGAAATCGTAAAAATAGGGATTTTCATAGAAAAAAAGCACCTTTTTGATGTAAATAATTTTTGGTGTTAACATGGTCTGACTTGAATTTTTTCTTCTATGGAAGGAAGAGCAAGCCTTCTTCTATCATACTTTCAATTTTGGTCAACTTGTGCCGCAGGGTCTCGGAGGAGATAGTGTTAGTTGAAGGCTACGAAACCTGCCATACACAGACAACTTCGGCTTTATATATATAGAGATATATGCTGTACTTGAGAAGACCCATCAAGCCGAGTGAAATTGCATGGAAGATGTAGACCGAGGAAGATTTGGGACAAGGTAGTGAAGCATGATCTTTGAACGCTGGGCCTCATGGTGGCAATGACAAGCGATTAAGACCTTTGGTAATATGCTGAACCTGAGAAGGCCTGCCAAGCCAGGTGAAATCACAGTTGTGGCCAATGCCAGTGTGGAATACCTAGCACCCTTTGAACATTGGGTGATATGCAGTGCTTGAGAAGACCTGTCAAGCCAAGTCAGATCATTTGACATGGACAACGCTAGTGTTGCAGTACCCATGCTGGTGCCACATAAAAAAGCACCCTTTGAACTTTAGGGCTCACAAAGCCTGAAAGGAGGAAGAATGAAAGGCAAAGTTAGTAGGGTTTGAACTCACAACACCGTGAGTCAGAACAATTACTGCCAACCAATTTATCTGTCATTTGAACGATTCTGCCAAATGGCCAGCTAATTCCTCAAAACATGTTGCCATAAAATACCTACTTAACAATAGCTTTTCCACGGAACTACTTCTACAAAATATAAATTCTAACACTAACCAGTTGGTTACGAGAATAGGAATTATATCAAAAGTATTGCAATAACTCCATGAAAAATCATTGATTTCAATGACTTTCCTTGCCAAAAATCGGTAAAGATTTACAAAACCACAACAAAAGAAATCAAAATGGTTGTTGCTTACCGATATGAGGCCATTAATCAGCAGGATGAAATGGATTGGACTGGAGTCAAAATATCAACATCTGGTAGGAATACAAAGAGCTACGGGGAAGGCACAAACAAGGCAAGGTATATTGATTTTAATTCCGAAGTAAGACATGAAAAGTTATTTTAAAGGAAAAAGTCTGATTTCCTACATAAAGATTCTTTTTCATGTAGATAACGGTATGTAAGGAACCATTATTAAAAGTAATGTGAGCGATATGGCTAGATTCTTATGTTGGATAAGAAACGGGGTTTTAGCTGGCATAATTTTGGTGAAGATATTATTTATTGTATCATTTTAGAAAGGAATAAATAAAGGAAGGAAGGAAGGAAGGAAAGAAGGAAGAAAGTAGTAAAGACACAAACACACACACACACACACACACACACACACATATATATGTACATGCATGGGCGGCGAGCTGGCAGAAACGTTAGCACGCCGGGCGAAATGCGTAGCCATATTTCGTCTGTCGTTACATTCTGAGTTCAAATTCCGTTGAGGTCGACTTTGCCTTTCATCCTTTCGGGGTCGATAAATTAAGTACCAGTTTTGCACTGGGGTCGATGTAATCGACTTAATCCCTTTGTCTGTCTTTGTTTGTCCCCTCTATGTTTAGCCCCTTGTGGGTAGTAAAGAAATATATATGTACACGCACACACATAAATATATGCATGTCCATACATAGATATATAAGGCGGTGCTCCGGCATGGCCGCAGTCAAAATGACTGAAACAAGTAAGAGTAAGAGAGTAAGAGAGATATATATATTTCTTTATTGCCCACTAGGGGCTAAACATAGAGGGGACAAACAAGGACAGACAAAGGGATTAAGTCGATTACATCGACCCCAGTGCGTAACTGGTACTTTATTTATCGACCCCGAAAGGATGAAAGGCAAAGTCGACCTCAGCGGAATTTGAACTCACAACGTAACGGCAGACGAAATACCGCTAAGCATTTCGCCCGGCGTGCTAACGTTTCTGCCAGTTCGCAGAGAGATATATAGACTAGCAGTATCGCCCGGCGTTGCTTGGGTTTGTTTCGACCCTTTAGAATTGGAGTTTTTAAAAGTAAAAATTTTGCATTATGTAGCTTGGATGTTAAAAGAATTCAGCCTCGACCGGCGCCAACAACAAGGATTGTTTTCAGCCTAAGCAATGTTCTTCTTTCTAATTTTAATGTTCCACGGGGCTTCAGCGAATTTATGCAATTTCATTTTTATTTTTTTTTTAAATACTTTTTAGTCAGGAATAAAGGCATTTGTCTGTAGCTCTTTACAAGTCCTCTAAAACATTTATTTCTTTGTTGCCTCCAAGGGGCTAAATACAGAGGGGGCAAATAAGGACAGACAAAGGGATTAAGTCGATTACATTGACCCCCCCCAGTGCGTAACTGGTGCTTAATTTATCGACTATGAAAGGATGAAAGGTAAAGTTTACCTCGGTGGAATTTGAACTCAGAACGTAACAACAGATGAAAGTTCTCTAAAACTTGTGGAAGGGAGACACGAAGGAAGGAAGGCATGGAAGAAAGAAGACGTCCTCAAACCAAAGGTCTGTCTGAAGTGATTGAAACAGAGTGGACTCTACTATAGAGACCCATAGGTGCTAGGTTGTGATGGTGGTGGTGGTGGTGTTAATCTGATGAAGTAAATCTAAACTTAAGTAGGCCAGGGTAGGATTTGAACTCAGAATGCATATAGCCAAAACGAAAGAATGAATACTATAATACATCTAGTCTGATTTTCATACAGCACTGGCTTGAGAATACGGGGTTCAGGGGATGTAAGTGTACCCCTTAAAATTTTTGGGGCAATGAAAATGCTATCAACATCCTGGGCTGGATCTGGGTTTGCACCCCTTAAGCAAGTTTTGTTCCCACATTTATGCATAAAGAAACTACACTGAATCAGTAATAATTTTTTTTAATCAACCTCAAAGGAATGAAAAGCAAAATAAAAAGGAAATTAGACAGCAGTGGGATTTGAACCTAGGACCTAGATAGTTGGAATAAAAACCCCCCCAAAAAAAGCATAGAGCATGATGCTCTAATGACTACCAATTGCCTTCGGGAAAAAGACACAGCTTTTCTTAGAACATTTACCAATTTGCTGAACTAGAAAAAAAATTGCTTAATGGCTAGTTTTGAAATACTACCATATCATTCACTTAATCGTGTGTGTGTGTGTGTGTGTGTGTGTGTGTGTGTGTGTGTGTGTGTGTGTGTGTATGTATATATATATAATATATATATATATATATATAATATATATATATATGTATGTATACATTTACATATATATATGTATATACATATAAATATATATATATTCATACATATATACACACATTTATATATCATGTATATTAATTCATGTATATATATTTATACACACACACACACACACACACGTGCATAGACAAAAAACCATGTAAATTAAAATCTATTCCTTGCAATTATCACATTCCAACCAATGTCTCTAATCTCAAAGTTTTTAATTTCCCTCTGACACATAACTAAAAACGAACAATTATATTTCGGTTTTCGTTGTAGTAGTTTTTGGCGTTTTGTTTATCAATCTTTTAGAAATAACACGTTTTCTAAAACTATGTCACAGCCTTCTCACACAAGAATCACACATTCTAAGAAATAGCACCATTGTGTTTATTGATTTCTCTTTTGAGAGTATTGATTTCTTAATGCTGAAACAATTGGTGGATGGGTAGTTTTGAGGTTAACATCTTTCCCAAGAGCATCACTCATAAGTAAATATTAAGCTTGTACAAATTCAAACCGTTGTTATTTTATTTTACCTTTTCATTTTCATTTTCTGTCTCAAATAATTTGCGTGGGCAAAAGGCGTAAGTGTAGGAGGTGTAGGCATAGCTGTGTGGTAAGAAATTTGCTTCTTAATTGCATGTTTTCGGGTTCCATCCCACTGTGTCGCACCTTGGGCAAGTGTCTTCTGCTATAACTCCAAGCTAACCAAAGTCTCGTGAGTGCGTTTGGTAGATGGAAACTGAAAGAAGCCTGTCATGTGTATACATATATACATACATACAGATATATATATGTGATAGATCGTTAGCCACTACACACATTTTTTTCTCTCCTTATTTCTCTCCTTGTTTTTTTCTGTGTCTCTTTCTGTCGAAGAGTGTAGGCTCGAAACGTAAAAGACTTGTTCTATTTCTATTCCTGAGCATTATACTAATACATCTGTTTGTTTTCTATACCACCTGTCTTCGTTTTTTGTTTTTTCATGAACTCTCCCTATATATATATAGTATGTATGTATGTATGTATGTATAAAGATATATAACGTAATCAGAGTTTATGAAATCAGCATGTGATTTCAATGGAAATCTTACATGCATATATACATAGAAAGGGGTGTTGTAAAGCTCCAGGCTTTAAAGGTATCATGAAAGGCCTGGTTGCAGACCCAACCTTCCAAATTCCTTTACAGGGTTTAGAAAAACTGAAGAATCATTGAAATAAGTATGCGAATCTAAGAGTGGAATATGTTGAATAAAATCATAATTAACTGATGCTCCTGTATTTTCTTTTACCTAAAGCCAGGAAAGGTTTAATTTTCCTAAATATGATCCCTGGACAGATATGTATTTCTCCCATTGATTAGCAAGGTCAGTTATGCCTCATCAATAACAATCCAAAGGTTTTGATACCCAGAAATCCTTGATTTCAGTTTTGACCTTGGTTTTGGAACAAAAGGGTTTTTGCCATAAAAAAAGTGTCTAGGTGCTTGAAAAAGTGATAGTTGTTGGGTGAAAGGAAAGTTCAGGAGAATATGGAGGATGTGGTAAAGTCTTGTATCCCAAGTCTGTGAGCTTCTGCAGTGTCATCCTGGAAATGTGCAGTCAAGCGTTGTCATGGAGCAGAACTGGAGCTGGCAGAATCGTTAGCATGCCAGGCGAAATGCTTAGCAGTATTTCGAGTTCTGAGTTCAAATTCTGCCAAGGATAGACAAACAGATTAAGTCGATTACATTGACCCCAGTGCGTAACTGGTACTTAATTTATCGACCCTCAAATGATGAAAGGCAAAGTCGACCTCAGTGGAATTTGAACTCTGAACGTAAAGACAGACGAAATACTGCTAAGCATTTCGCCCGGCATGCTAATGTTTCTGCCAGCTCGCTGCCTCTACTTTCTTGACCTTCATTTCTCTCATGCCCACTATGGAATCTCTCAAACCACTGTTGTACCATCCAGTCACTAGTAGGCCCTTCACCCCATGCTCTGTTGATATTGGTGGGTGTTTGGAAAGAATTATGTCCAAGCTTGAATTCATGCAAAAAAAGTAAATGCATTTCTTCTTTTTTCATATTTCAAATTCAAGATTTCTATGCTTCAAAATTATATTCTGAAAGAAATCAATAAAAATTTATTAAAGAATACACATTAATTATTAAGCATGTAAAATTTCGTCTAAAACACTACAAAACTGTCCTCTTAAATTGAATTTGAAAAAATGCTTTGGAAAAATCAGACAGTATTCTTCGAATAACCTTTATATATATATATATGTATGTATACGCTTGCTGATCAATTGTTTTGTCTCATTTTGTCTCAAAGTCGTAAGACGCCCCCGTGTCATTCCTGTTTTTATTCGTTACTGTTTCCAATTTTATCTTCGTCTCTTGTTTTCCTATTCGTCTCGGTTGTCACATTCTTTCCTTCTACCAAGCAAATCTAATGCCCATAGCTTAGCTTTTCCTTGGGGCTGGCCTTTTCGGAGCAAATCTCAGAATTAAACAGCCGAAATTTGCCATGATGAGTCGGTTTCTGACTGAAGAATGAAGTCTCTGAATTACTGTCCATTTTTCCGTGTTTGTCAATTCGTGAATTTCACGTTCTTTATATATAAGTTTTATTATATATATATATATATATATATATGTATGTATAAGCATAATTATAATTAGGGGTCAGCTAATTGATTCGCCACGCACTGAATTTAGAAATAGCAGTTAAAATACTTTTTCTGCTACCATAAATATCTCCCAGACAGTAACACACTTTTTTTACATAGGTAAAGAAAAAAAATAATGAATGCACACACATATATATATATGCATATATATATATTTATATACACACGGACACGCACACACTCACACACATATATATATATGAATATATATATATATATGTGTGTGTGTGTGTGTGTGTGTGTGGAGGCACATGACCTAGTGGTTACAGCAGCGGACTAGTGGCTGAGGGATCATGGGTTCGAATCTCAGACCGGGCGATGTGTGTGTTTTTGGGCAAGTGTCTTCTACTATAGCCTTGGGATGACCAAAGCCTTGTGAGTGGATTTGGTAGACGGAAACTGAAAGAAGCCCGTCGTATATATGTATATATATATATATATATATATATGTATGAGTGTGTGTATATGTTTGTGTGTCTGTGTTTGTGCCCCCAACATTGCTTGACAACCGATGCTGGTGTATTTACGTCCCTGTAACTTAGCGGTTTGGCAAAAGAGAATGATAGAATAAGTACTAGGCTTAAAAATAATAAGTCCTGGGTTCGATTTGCTCGACTAAAAGGCAATGCTCCAGCATGGCCACAGTCAAATGACTGAAACAAGTAAAAGAGTAAAAGAGTAAAGAGTATATATATATACACGCATACATACATATATAAATATATATATATATTTGCATGCATACATATATATATATATATATATCCATACACATACACATATATAAACATATATATATACGCATACACACACACTCACACACATATATATGTATATGCATGTATACACACACACATATACATATATATGTATATGCATGTATACACACACACATATACATACATATATGCATACACACACGCACACATATACATAGATATATGCATACACACATACACACACACACACACATGTATACCTATATAAAATCGTCCATGAGTTATCTTTAAATGTGCGATAATTAAATTGAAGATATATAATCCATTTATTACAGATTAGAAAAGTGGTGGCTAATGGCCATTGAACATAGCTGTAATGGAATAAGGTTTTCTCTCACATCAAAAAACACGTGTTTGAAATAATTGTCCCTCATATCTTTGTTAATATCTCTTTGCTGATTAAGTTCTTTATCTTAGTGACTTACTTTACAAAAAAAAGAAAGAAAATCTTTACTATTCATTCAATTTGTTCATTCACTCATTTCATGTCTGTTTTGAGGCCGCCATGGTGATCTCATTCTTGCTCACAACATCATAAGCGGAAAGTGTAACCTCTCGAAAGAGCTGTTCTTCACTCCT
>NC_043019.1:14045347-14095347 GCF_006345805.1 Octopus sinensis | reverse complement strand
TGTGTATATATATATATATATATATATATATAAATATAAATATATGTATGTACGTACATACATGTATTACTGGATGTAATAGGGTGCCTTGTAGATACCCTAATTTATAATTTTAATAATTATTACCTTTGAAGGTTATTTTTTCCATGCTGACCACTTGATAAAATCGTTATTTTATTTTAAATTAACGATCTTATCCTTATTTATATAAATATATATATATATATATGTATGTATGTACACACACATATATATATGTATGTATGTATATATACACACACACACACACGTGTGTGTGTTTGTGTATATAGGGTGCAATAAGTGAATTGTTGCATTTTATATTTTTAATTTTGCACATGTGCCTCGTTTGTTTTCGATTTTGTTGACTACACAGTATAGTAGGGTCAGTCGGACACCATCTGTGAGAAAAACAGCAACACAACGCAATTTACTCTGCCAGAAATTTGGAAATGACAAGCTGTAATGCTTGGCATTCGTGCCTGAAGCTCCAATATGAACATTTCAGAGTGTTGGGTGTCAATCTGAGTCCCCTAAACATGTAGCGAGAATGATAAAAACCAAACATCCAGTCGACATGGTGTTTGGAGTGATCACTAGTGATGGTGACGTTATGCCTCCATTCATCTTCCCACACAGCCTTAGACTCAACACGGAGGTCTACATCAAGTGCCTGGAGAATAAAAGGTTTTATAAAGAGAAATAAAGGGCTTTATAGGCAAGCAACGATTCATAACCACATCTCAATGAATTATACAGTTTTGTGATTCGAATTCTGGGTCCGGTCGATCCCGTTTTTCTGTAAATTTATGCTTTTATAACAAACGGAACCCTTGGCAAGACTTCCACCCCACCCCAAGCCATCCTTAAATTTTTCTTTCCGGCTATGGGGAATATGAATCTGCAAAAAAATTTGGTAAAAATTGACATTTTTAAATTACCCCCACCCCTATTTCCTTCCATTCTTAACTTTTTTCACTTTTTTGCTGCCCTGGGTCAAGAGGTTGGCTGCTGGAAGACCCTATATGTCTGGCAACAGGACTCTGCATCATGCCACGCAATCAGGAGAACCCAGTCGTGGCTCTGAGACAATTTCCGCGACCACATCACCCCTAACATCTGGCCACCAAACTCCCCAGACTGCAGCCCCCTTGATTATTGTATGGGAGGAGGTGCAGTTGCGTGAGATACCAACAAAACCCCTTGTAACACCAAAGATGAACTGAAGGCAAGGATTATGGCAGCATTCACCAAACTTCAACAAGGAGACCGTCCAGAAGGCTTACAAAGAATAAGTGCTGGCGTCGATTTGTTCAACTAAAGGCGGTGCCCCAGAATGGCCGCAGACAAATGACTGAAACCAGTAAAAGAATCTGTACATAAAAAAAAAAAGGAAGAATTATTAATTAAAACATATGTAGGGGAGATAACTCTTCGTTTACTTATAGCTTTATGAATCAATAAGCGATATTTTGAATAAATTTGTAATTATTCTCTTCTAACCCAAATAAGGTCGTAAATCTTTTGTTGTTGTTGTTGTTGTCGCTATTACTATTATCATTATTATTATTATTGTTGTTGTTGTTATTTTCGCCGTTGTTCTTTTCATTGTTATTCTCTCCTTTTATAATTGTCGGTTTCGTCCAATCTATTCACACTGTTGGTGCAGCATGGCTTGTGCGGTGAAAAAAAGTTCACGTTGCAAGATCATGGTTCTGGGTTCGATTCCCAGTCTTCTGCCATAGCCCCAAGCTAGCCAATGCCTTGTGAGTAGCTATGGAAACCATGTGGAATCCTGCTTTATATTTACGTATATGAATGTGTATATTATATATATGTGTGTGTGTGCGTGTATATATATATATATAGTATCTAGTTTCAGCTCACGAGCTGTGGCCATGCTGGGGCACCGCCATATATATATATATACATAAAAAATAATAATAATAATAATAATATATATATATGTGCATGTGTATGTGTGTGTGAATGTGTGTGTGTACGTGTGTGTGTGTATCTATCTGTTCTCTCACCTGGTGTTGGTTTGTTTATGTCCCCATAACCTAGCTGATCAGCAAAAGTAACGATGATGATGATGATAGATATATGATAATGATGATATATGACATATATATATATGTATGTATGTCTATGTATGTGTGTCTTTGTGCTTGTGTTTATCCCACCCCCATCACTGATTGGCAACCAGTGTTGGTGTGTTTATGTCCCCATCACTTAGTGGTTTGACAAAAGAGATTGATAGAAAAAGTACCAGTTTTTAAAATGGAAATAAGTACTGGGATTGATAAGTTGATTAGTTCGACTAAAATCCCTCAGTGCAGTGCCCCAGCATGGCCTAATGGTCAAATGAATGAAACAAGTAAAAGACAAAAAAACACAATGCATTGTCCTGTCCAGGAATCAAAAAGACAATGTTACAATCACGAGTCCAAAACCTTAACCACTGAGCCATGTGTTTCCACTAAAGAAATCTCTATATATAAAGCTGAAGTTGTCTGCGTGTGGCAGGTTTGGTAGTCTTCAACTAACACTATCTCCTCCGACACCCTGCGGCGCAAGTTGACCAAAATTGAGAGTATGATAGAAAGCGGCTTGCTCTTCCTTCCATAGAAGAAAAAATTCAAATCGGACCATGTTAAAACCAAAAATTATTTACATCAAAAAGGTGCTTTTTTTCTATGAAAATCCCTATTTTTTAATGATTTTTTTTATTGCTGTGTCGTCATTTTTCGGTGTATTTCAACCAGTAAAATGTTCACTTGAAGAAAATAACAAGCTACATAATGCAAAATTTTTACTTTTCAAAAATTCCAATTCTAAAGGGTCGAAAAGAATTTTTTTTGTGATGTCATTGATTTTGAGCAAATGACAGATCAGCTGATCCAATGCACATTCAGAGCAAACTTGAGCATTGCTACTCTATACTTTTATTCATAGATAGAAACAATGTCAAAACTTTGTAAATGCGACATCAAAGTCTGCCGTTTTAAGCACAACTAAAAACAAACCCGAGCAACGCCAGGCTACACTGCTAGTAAATTGTAAAACCAAAGACAGAAGATGCAATTGTTTTAGATCATAAATTTTCAGTTCGTCTTAAATCTGTGAAATATAATATTTTAGAGGTTGCTGTATGGAAATTTCCAGTAAATTACAAAAAAGTTTTTAATTAATTAGGAAGACAGACAAAGAGCTTTTACTCGTTTTAATTTGTCCGGATCAATTGTATTGCAAAAAATGTAATTTTAAGAATATTTAATGCTTTTGTTACCATATTAATTTTGAAAATGATAAAGAATTTAGTAAAATAACTTTGGTCATTATTGAGCTGGAGTTTGGCACATAAAATTAACATGAAATTTTGATGGATCACTTTAGATCACTTTAACCCTTTTGTTACCATATTTCTGTTGAAATTCACTGCATTTTTTTGTTTTGATCAATTTTGCAAAGAAATTTAGTAAAAATAACTTTGGTCATTATTGTGTTGGAGTATGGAACATTTAATTAATATGAAATTTTGATGGAAGATTTTTAATTTAAATCACTTTAACATTTTGTAACCATATAGGCACAGGCATATAAGAGTAAGAAGCTTGTTTCCCAACTACATGGTTCTGGGTTCAGTCCCACTGTGTGGCACCTTGGGCAAGTGTCTTCTACCAAAGCCTTGTGAGTGGATTTGGCAGACAGAAACTGAAAGACGCCTGTCATGTATATATATATATATATATATATATATATATATATGTATAGAGAGAGAGAGAGAGAGAGAGAGAGAGAGAGAGAGAGCAGGAAGAAAATGGAGGGGATCAATAGATGGTATTCATCAACTTTTAGACATTATATTGAATAGATAACATCCCTTAGTTGGTTGTATTCACAACCTCTAACTTTCTTGGAATATATATATGTATGTATGTGTGTGTGTGTGTATGTGTTTATATGCCTGTGCTTGTTCTCCCACCATCACTTGACAACAAAGTTGGTGTGTTTATATTCCCTGTAACTTAGCAGTTCAGCAAAAGAGACCAATAGAATGAGTACTAGGCTCACAAAGAATAAGTCCTGGGTTCAGTTAGTTCGACTAGAAGGTGGTGCTCCAGCATGGCCACAGTTAAATAACTGAAACCAGTAAAAGAGTAAAAGAGATATACTGCTTGCAATACAATCTCTTTGTTTCAATTAATTTAGTTATTGTAGTTATTAAGCTGGTGTTTGGAACATAAATTAACATAAATTAGCATAAATTTTTTTAAAAAAAGATTTTAATTTAGATCATTTTATAAAAAAGTTTACATCACAGAATCAAGGAGCGATCTCAGGTTGGTGTCAAAGAGACTAAATACATAAAAATCTATGTAAGACAAAAATAGATTCTTCCTCAAGTCTTGGTGGTGTCTCATTAACATAAATCAGTTTTTCAACAAAGTTAAGAGTTCCTCGGGTGAGCCTGACAAACCCATTACCGATTCAATGATGGCTTCAGGAATACCGTTTGGTAAAGATTTTGTGTTGTTGAGGAATTTGCACTGGACGTCGATATCGGTCAAAGGTTTACGCCAATGACCATAAGGTGTATCGCAACGGCCCCTATAAACCTTGTTATTTTTTAAGGTGACCATTACTTCCACATACATTCTGTTAAAGCTTGCCACGTTGTCTTCCTTCCTGAGTAAATGGCACTTTTGTAGAAGAGTGTTAAGATTCGTCCTGGACCGACATTCTGAGGTGAAACTCTTTGGTGTCATGATTCCGTCAAGTAACATTGAAGCAACATTGAACTACAATAAAAAAGAACAAAATCTTACTAATAATCTCTCTCTATACAAAGCTGAAGTTGTCTGTGTATGACAGGTTTGGTAGCCTTCAACTAACACTATCTCCTCCGAGACCCTGCGGTGCAAGTTGACCAAAATTGAGAGTATGATAGAAGAAGGCTTGCTTTTCATTCCGTAGAAGAAAAAATTCAAATCAGACCATGTTAACACCAAAAATTATTTACATCAAAAAGATTCTTTTTTTCTATGAAAATCCCTATTTTTTACGATTTTTTTACTGCTGTGTCGCCATTTTTCGGTGTATTTCAACCAGAAAAATGTTCACTTAAAGAGAATAACAAGCTACTTAATGCAGAATTTTTGCTTTTTAAAAATTCTAATTCTAAAAGGTCGAAACAAACCCGAGCAACGCCAGGCAATACTGCTAGTAATATAATAATTGTTTCCAGAAAGTGGCAAGCTGACGCAATTATTAGCCTGCTGGGTAAAATGCTTAGTGGCATTCCGTCTGTCTTTACGTTCTGAGTTCAAATTCTGCTGAAGTCAACATTGCTTTGCATCCTTTCAGGATCAATAAAATAAGTACCAGTTGAATACTGGGGTTGATATAATTACTTAGACCACATCATCCTCCTCATCATCATCATCATTTAATGTCCGTTTTCCATGCTAGCATGGGTTGGACGGTTCGACCGTGGTCTGGGAAGCCAGGGGCTGCACCAGGCTCCAGTCTGATCTGGCAGTGTTTCTATAGCTGGATGCCTTTCCTAACGCCAACCACTCGTGTATGTAGGGGGTGTTTTTTACGTGCCACCGGCACAGGTGCCAGGGGAGGCTGGCGACGGCCCAATCACTTGATGCATTTTCTCCCCTTGTAATCATAATCTTGAAGCTTTGAGATAATGCATGATTAATTCAAAGCTTTACATTTGACAGAGTAATCTGAATGCTAAATGGTTAACCCTTCAGCATTTAAACTGGCCCTTCCTAGCCAAAAATATTCTATCTGTTTTATGTTCAAACTAACCATATCTGGCCTCTCACACCTACCCTACAATGTCATCCTACAAAAATACAATCATATCATTGTAATATTGAGGCTAGAAGATAATGCGTGTTTAACGTTGTGAATGAATAAGCGTTGCATTTGACAGAGCAATTTGAATGCTAAAGGCGGCAAGCTGGCAGAAACGTTAGCACGCCGGGCAAAATGCATAGCCGTATTTCGTCTGCCGTTATGTTCTGAGTTCAAATTCCGCCGTGGTCGACTTTGCCTTTCATCCTTTCAAGGTCGATAAATTAAGTACCAGTTACACACTGGGGTCGATGTAATCGACTTAATCCGTTTGTCTGTCCTTGTTTGTTCCCTCTATGTTTAACCCCTTGTGGGCAATAAAGAAATAGATTCTGCCAGGTTGTAACTAATTAACTCACCTGAAATGAATGCCTTGCTTCGTGCTGAGACTTTGGAAATGGCCGGTCGATATATTTCGATGAAGGCACTACAATTTGGACGTCTTTTATTTCATTATATGGAATTTCAGTGTTGAATTCTTCAGTCATTTGTTGTCGAGCTTCCATCGTAGCATCAATAGCCCAATGCATTGCCAAATGAGCAGGGAACCGTTTAAGGGCAACGTCTTGATTATGAAGAATATAATGTTGGTTATTTAGGGCCGCTTCTACCAACAAATCCGGTGAATAGTCTTCGAAGAATACGCTGAAACCAGAGGCGGTGTCAAGAATGTCTTCGTTTCCTTCCATTCCTGTAAACAGAAAACTTTTATTTTTTATTTTTTAGCTTTTACTTGTTTCAGTCATTAGGCTGTGGCCATGTTGGAGCAATGCCTTGAAGTATTTTAGTCAAATGAATTAACCCCGGCACTTATTCCGTTTTTAAAACCTGGTACTTACTCTGTTGGATACTTTGTCTGAACGTCTAAGTTACAGGGATGTAAACATACCAACACTGGCTGTCAAGTGGTAATCGAGGGACAAGCACAAACACAAAGACACACGTAGATATCGCTCTCTCTCTCTATGTATATATATATGTGTGTGTGTGTGTGTGTGTGTGTGTGGAGGCACATGGCCTAGTGGTTAGAGCAGTGGACTCATGGTCTAGGGATCACGGGTTCAAATCGCAGACCAGGCAATGTGTGTGTTTATGAGTGAAACACCTAAGCTCCACACGGCCCTGGCAGAAGGTAATAGCGAACTTCTGCTGACTCTTTCACCACAACTTTCTCTCACTCTTTCCTCCTGCATCTTGCAGCTCACCTGCGACGGACTGGTGTCTCGCAGGGGGACTGAACCTAGAACCATGTGGTGAGGAAGCAATCTTCTTGCCACACAGCCACACCTATGGTGTTTCTTCCAGTTTCTGTCTTCCAAATTAACTCAAGGCTTTGGTCAGCCCAAGACTACAGGTGGAAGACACCTGCCCAAGGTGCCACGCAATGGAACCTGAATATAAGGCGACGTTGTTCAGAAGCAAATGTCTTAATTACACATCCACACATATAATGGTAACTTTTGTCAAAATAATTAAAACTATAATTTAATTAATGAATCAAAAGAAATATTGACAATATTACAAATAATGATCTCTCTTCGCTACACCACCAAGAAAATCTCCAAAAATCAATCAGGGACAATTAAAAATCAATACAGCCAATTTTTGGCTGTCCCTTACCTTGGTCTGCCATTAAGGCAGCTTCCAGACCAAAACGGGCAGATTTTCCTGCATGCAATGGTTTGCATTGAGTGCCAGCATTTGCCATTGGTGCACCAGCAAAGGAGGCTGCAATGGCGAGTGCATGTTTAGTTTTCAGTGGTCCAAGCTGGAGCAAACGTGCTGTGGCAGCAGCTGCTCCCATCACCCCGACCACAGCTGGTGGATGGAACCTGAAATGAAAGAAAATATTTCACATTGACAACTACGTCTGAGAATATCCACAGCCAGCGAGAATTTTGCTCAGGGTTCTCTCCCTTGCTTTCTTGACAAAAATTGTAATTAAGTTATTAACACTAATGATTAGACACCAATGTGGCTGCACCTAATTTAGTCTTTTATTCTTTTACTTGTTTCAGTCATTTGACCGTGGCCACCTCGAAGGGTTTTAATCAGACACATTGACCCCCAGGACTTATTCTTTGTAAGCCTAGTACTTATTCTATCAGTCTGTTTTGCTGAACTACTAAGTTACAGGGATGTAAACACAAAAACAGAAAGAAAGAAAGGAAGGAAAGAAAGGAGGGAAGGAAAGAAAGAAAGAAAGAAAGAAAGGAAAGAAAGAAAGGAAAGAAGGAAAGAAAGAAAAGAAAGAAAGAAAGAAGCAGAAAATTACTACTCACCTTTCAGGAATATTCTTAGACTTTGCTGAACTTTGAAGAAGGAGCCCTTGCGTCTGAATTCCAACATTGTAGGCAACCAAAAGCTCCTCTGAAGTGGGGCAATAAGAACCAGTCATGTAATCCGACAGTGACAAAACAGCAGGTAAAACGGGGCCACTTGGATGAGTGGCTGGGTGCCAGGTGTCGTCAAAGTCCATTGAATGGATGCTAATTCCATTGAGGTATGTTGCAAGACCAATAGGAGCCCTTTTGTTAGAACTCCCCCATATCACCACGTTCTTTGATTTTTGCCGGCCACTTTTGTGTTCTTCAAAGTATCCAAGATTTTCAGCCCACGACATCACACTTTTTGTTGTTTCGCTGTTGAAGCCAAGAATACCGACACCCAAAGTGTCCAAGAGCATTCTTCTGCTTCTGGCTTGTACTACTTCTGATAAATTACTAAGTTTTGCATTGCTGATGAGTTCTGCAAACAGTGAGGTAACACTTTGTGGTCGTAAAACTGGTGGAGAAGATTCTGCAAGAAGAAATATCAATGAAGTTAAAAGAGAACAACGGAATGCTATGAAAATGAGGCATAGCTGGTTGGTTAGAAAGTTTGTTTTTCCAGCTACATGGTTTTAGGTTCAATCTCACTGCATGGCACCATGGGCAGATGTCCCCTACTATAGCCCCTGGCCCATCAAATTAATATTCAATTTTTCACCCTTACTATTTTAAACTATATATATATATATAAAGTTAATCCAAACAAGAAAACACAAAAAAAACACAACAACGCAAGGACGTGGAACAAATATAGTATTATTGGACGCTCAGGAAAGAAGGAGGGTTTAACGTTTCGAGCGGAGCTCTTTGTCGGAAACATAGGAAAAGGGAAGACAGAGGAAAAAAAATCACCAACGGTACACACGTTACAGACAAACAAAAAACGAATTCAGGTGTATGAACAACAAGCAGGTGTATTAATTTGACACTCGGGAAGGTGAGAAAGTCTTTTACATTTCGAGCCTATGCTCTTCACCAGAAAAGAACACAAGGAAATAAACAGAGAGAGAATAAAAAAACTTCAGAGAGGACCACAGGGGAAGCCATTTTGAAGATATTGAGAAGACGAAGGAATATCATGGCGCATTAAAGGACTTTCATGGAGAAATAGAGTTTTTTGTATTTCTTTGAAATTAATAAGTCTTTCCTGAGAATGTCTCAAAACTTCTGGAACATACCTTGTCACCTGGGGCTGAATGATAACGATACAGGTATAATGATAAATATTCTGGTATATTGAGTTTTACTTACGATGAGAACATTCAGAATAATTTTCCAAATCTAGTTTCGACTGCAAAGAAAGATTCTTTGATTGCTGTTTTGTCCGGAATAAAATTCGTACATTCCACTTGTTACTCGGCACCTACAGGTAAGAAAGAATCAAAGCAGAATTGGCATATAATTTCTATGTTATTATTCAGTGGGAAAAATCTATTTTCATTCGATTTTTCTCTTATGCCACCATCACCGTTTTCTTTGAGGCCCCAAATATGACGATCCAGTCGATATTCTATTTCTAGCTACAAACCTGACATCGAATTTGTTGCCGATGTAATCGTGTTTGGGGGAGGAGGGAAAGGAGGAGGACGACGATGAGGATAATGATGATGATAATGACAATGTTGATGATGACGATGTGGATGACGATGATGATGACGACGACAACAACAACGACGACCTAGATGATGATGATGATGATTGTGATGATGATAATGATGCGGATGATGGTGATGATGATGATGGCGACGACGACAATGATGACGCCAACAACAATGACGACCTAGACGATAATGATGATGATGCGGATGATGGTGATAATGAGGATGATGATGATGAGGATGATGGCGATGACAATGATGATGATAATGATGTTCATGGTGATGATACTACATTTTGAATGGAGAACTTGTGTATAAATCCTTATATGTCTTATGCTATTTCTCTCTCTTTCTCTCTCTCTCCCTCTCTCTTTCCCTCCCTTTCACTGATTATGTGAGCAAGTATATTTCTCTGTGTGTCTGAAAAGAGGGTAAGTGTTTATATCAACCATAATCAATTAATAACTCTCTCTCCCTCTGTATGTGTATGGGTATGTATGTGTGTATGTGTGTGTGAGTGTGAGTGTGTGTGTGTGCGTGTGCGTGCGTGTGCGTGTGTGTGTGCGTGTGCGTGTGTGTGTGTGTGTGTGTGTGTGTGGTGGGTGTTTACTTCCAATACCAAAATGTACAATCACCAAACTAGGTTCAATGTCCAGTCAGCCATGCCAAACCGTCAGCATCCAAACAGCTTCACCCGCCGTCCAAGAATTTGGACCTGGAGATCTCCATTTCCAGCAACTTCGAGGGCCACCTCCCAGTGGTGTCGGGCGTCCACGAAGAGCCCTCAACTAAAACAAAACGACCAAAGTTTTTTTTTACCAAGGTCTGGGGTCTCCCGCCCTTAAGCCCTAGACCATCACCTAATCACCCTTACCCGTCTTGTTGCTTAACAACAACAACAGCAGCTTCACCCAACCGTCTCATTCTTGAAGGAAAATAAAGTTATGAAAAGTTCTTTATATACATACATCTAAATATACGACGTCTTTGATTTGAAGGTTGTCCTGGTTTGAGTTGGAGAAATTATGGAAAACCTAAGCATCTTGTTAGCCAATCGACATCTTTTATTTAGGTCCAGTAATTTTGGTGCCTTGTTTCTGCAAGGTTACCGAAACAGCATAAAAGCTAAGAATTTTCAAGGGAGAATTCAAAACCAGATGCTGGTGTTGGTGCTTGTGCCGCATAAAAAGCACCCTGGTCACTTTTCTAAAGTGCTTGGCATTAGGAAGGGCTGTATAAACCTTGGCAAAACAGACAGTGAAGCCTGACGCAGTCATCTGGCTAGCCAGCTCCTTGTCGAACCGTCCGACCCATGCCAGCAAGAAAAACAGACGTTAAATGATGATGAGGATGATGAGGATGATGATTACTGGGTAAATCTGTGCAAAAGTCTCATAAACACCACATGTAAAAATATAAAAACAAATACTTTGTGTGTGTGTGTATAAGAGAGAGAGAGAGAGTGAAAGAGAGAGAGAGAGAGAGAGAGAGAGAGAGAGTAGCTGTATTGGATCAAGACATTCTTTTATATATTTTGTATTGATAAATAACTACAGTTCAATGTTTGTTCGTAGGTGAGTGTATGTGTTAGTAAAGGCTTGTTTTAAATGTACCTTTGTCTTTATGGTGTCACATGTTTTTAATTTGGGTTGGCATTAGAAAAGGCATCCAGCTGTAGAAACTATGCCAAAACCTGGACAGTAGAGCTTGGTGCAGTCTTCTGGCTTTCCAGCTCCTGTCTTGAATTTCTCTCGATTTATGGGTTTTAGAAAGTCCATTGACGTTACTGGTTTTTACTTCGAAGCTAGTCAAATAATTTATCTAATTCTTTAATTGGCTATTTCGATGTTTTCAGACGAATTTGTATACTTTGTTTATCTTCGTTTTTATTTATCTTTTTGCAGAAGCGTTGGTCATTAAATTATTCCAAAACCATGTCTCTGTAAATGTTTTTTGTCCATAATTACGATCGCTCCGGTCATCTTCTTTGATAATTATTGATGAGTCTCTTTGTAAATTGTTTAATGTTTGTAATTGGTCTTTGGATACATTAAATTTACATTTCCTCTCTGTAATATCGGATTGTGCCGATCATCGTAGGCAGATTATGTATTCTTCCAAAAGCTTGTTTCTACTAAAGAGTTCTTTGAATCCCATTTTGTTTTTAACTAGCGAATCATCCGTATATCCAGTATTTAGGAAGAATTCTCTTAATTGTAGTTTTCGACAAAATTCTTCTGTCATTTACAAGTTCAGCTTGGTTGGGTTTGGGAGTGGGTTGAAATTTTAATCCATTTTCCAAGAATCTAATTTCTTGTTAAGATCATTTTTTGTTGGATAAATTTATTAATTTGGATTTGTCTGTTTTCTTTTGAGGAACGGTGTCGCGCCTCAGTTCCTTTTCTATTGATAGATCTCCTGTCTTAAAAAATGGTTTCCATTGGAGGTTGGAAATGTTTGTGTTGACATTTTCGGTTGGGTATCTTTGGGTAAGTAAATTCTTAATGGCTTGGAGATTGACCCCTAATTCTATCGTTATTGTATTTAGTTCTCTTGGGTCTTTGATCAAGCCTCTGGCGGGATCTATCGTGTCTTTGGTAGGAGTTGTGTTTTCTCTCACTTCTTTTCACATCCATGTATAATCGAAATGTGTTTCTTTGGGGAATAAGGTATCTTTGTCTATTTTGTGAAGATCCTTCTTTTCTTTTAATGGTTTGAATTTTCTTGAAGCCTAGAGGTTGTCGCAGTGAGTCGATGTTTAGGTTTTATCTGTTTTTTCCCATAGATGTTTTCATATTCCTGTATTCGTACTCTTGTTTTTGTATTCTCATATTTTTGACCCCAAGATCTTCTTGGACTTTATTTTCTCTCTGGTAGTGTCAGTTTTCAACACGATGAGAAGCTTTATATATACTCCCTCTGCTTCTTTTGTTAATTTCTTCACGTATTAGCTGTCACATTTTTCAAATTTCTTTCGAAAGTTTGTTACTCTAAGACGAAGCCTCAAATCTCACTAGTGCTAAGCTGAGATGGATCTTTGTTTCTTCGTTTGGTTCCGACATTATTTCTTTGATACGAAATTTTCTTGTATGCAAGCTGACAGAATCATTAGCACGCTGGTGGAAATGCTTAACGGTCGTTCGTTCGTCCTTACGTTCTCTGTTCAAATTCCGCCGAGGTCAACTTTGCCTTTTATCCTTTCGAGGTTGATAAAATAAATACCAGCTGCGCACTGGGATCAATGTAATCAATCTAACTACTCCTAGGTATCACTATAACAAGTTGCATCCATCTGCCAATCCATGCCGAGCCACATTGGCAGAGTGGGATCATCAAACCAGTATAGTCTCAAGCAAAAATTCACGGCCATCACTGCTGTTGGTGATTGTTTCATGAGCGAAGTGGTCTTCGTCCTGTAGTGGGAGAAGTCCGAAACTTGGTCCTTTGCTATTCGTAAGACCCGCAGAAGAGAAAGCAGGTCAATCCCCGACACCAAGAGCATCGACGGATGGATGAATGCGCATCCAGGCTCAGCGGTTGCGTAGGAAGTCGGAGACAAGAAACAGGAAGAAAGAGTGGGAGAAAGTTGGGGCGAAAGAGTACAACAGGGGTTGCCACCACCTTCTGCCGGAGCCTCGTGGAACTTTAGGTGTTTTCGCTCAATAAATACACACAACGCCTGGTATGGGAATCGAAACCGCGATCCTCCGATCGCACACACATACATATATATAGATATACATATATACGACGGGCTTCTTTCAGTTTCCGTCTACCAAATCCACTCACAAGGTTTTGGTCGGCCCGAGGCTATAGTAGAAGACACTTGCCCAAGGTGCCACGCAGTGGGACTGAACCCAGAACTATGTGGTTGGTAAGCAAGCTACTTACCATACAGCCACTCTTGTGTATGTGCATGTGTGTGTGTGTGTGAAGCAGACATGGCTGTGTGGTTAAGAAGCGCGCTTTATAATCACGTGATTTCAGGTTCAGTCCTATTTGGGCAAGTGTCTTCTATTATAGCACTGAGCGCCGACCAATGCTTTGTGAATAAATTTCGTAGATGGAAGATCATTGTATGTGTGTATTTGTGTGTGCACGCGTGTGCGTGAGAGAGAGAGAGAGAGAGACGAACAGATAGGCAAACACACAGGGAGGCAGTTGTATAATTCGAAACGAAAATATGCCAGTCATATTACGATTATGAGTTCAACAACCTAATCAATAAACCATGCGCCTCCATATCCTATGCAAGACGCCAATACAAATTTGGGTTAATTTAGAGGAAAAATAAAATAAAACAAAGAAAAGGCGGCAAGTAGGAGAGAAACAAGCGAAAACTATGCTCCATTGTAAGAAATGTCTGAGCGAAAAATGCTCGCTTACCTTAGCTAATGAGAAGAAATTCATTGTGCTTCGCTTCTGTTTTGGCTAAGCAAAATTGTTGAACGCTGTTCAGTGAAATATTCTGCAATATAATTTAAATGATACTCAGGCGATGTTTCCATTTATCAAACACAAATATTGATATTTGTTTTCCGGCATCAACCTTCGTCACGGCATCAGTTTTTCTTTTAATATCATGTCGGCAAATATTTCGACTTCTTATATTGTTGAGACAAGGATGTAAAATTTTCCGGTTGCGTACGGTGAATTGACCATTGAGTCATTGCTTCTTCTGTTTATTTTTCGTATAAAATATCTATGTACATGAAACAATAGGAAGTGTCTGGAATCAAGAACGAACGGTATTTGAGTGCAAAATTCCACAATGTCGTACAGGCAATATGGAGGAAAGAAAAAACCCCTCAAAAAACGAGTGGCTGTTAGTCATTAGAACGCATTATGAGGGAGTGTGTCTTTATATTTTCGTTACATATCCAACTAGAAACTAAGTTAAGCATCCATCCGACAAATAAAAAGAGTTTGGAATCAGAAACAAGTGGTACTTGAGAGTAAAAATCGACAATTTCGCACAGACTAGAAGGAGACATTAAAAAATAAAAGAGAAAATACGAGCGGACATTGTATTATGAAGGAGTGTTTCGTTATATTTTGTCACATTTTAGCCAACATTAAATTATTTAATCAAGCTTCCAATAAATATTTCAAAGGGCCTTTGTTATATACGCCATGATGATCTAAACGGAAGAAATCAATTAGTGTGTGTAACCAAATTTTCATTTTATTCCACTTATTTATTTGTATTTGGTCAATAAGTGGTACTTCCTATTTGCTTCTGTCTATAAATCGAAGGAAATGTCTACTATTCCCTCCAGATTTTTATTTTTGTGACGTAGACATCAATGTTTTGAAACTGGCGTATTTTCCATTACATTTCAGACAGATTTAGCGCTGAATTACTGAAGCAAAAATATCATTTTAACAAATATTCTGCTCAATATCACAGATTTGTTTGACATTAAACCACTTTAGCATGTCCCTTAATGGCTGACAATATGTGCATCTCTGATCATGAGCAGGAGTATTGGAGGAGCGTCATAATCATTTGTTGCGTGAGATTCTTTGGGGTTTGAATAAATGTAACAAAAGTAAAGTTTGAAGGGAATATGAACCATTTTTCATACTTTCCAGGGGTAAGCAAATAGGGAACAACAGTCTCTACCCAAGGACAAAAAAACTGTGTTAAGCAGTGTTATGGATAGTGGCGGAAGTTGTTCAAATTAAATTTAGTTTCTAATGTTCGTAAGGTATTTGGTTTAGAATATTCATAGGGTGTGGTGTGTTACCAAATACCTTAAGAATGAGAACCCAGGTTCGAAATTTCCCCAAGACACCTGAAGAAGGCTGGAAGGTATATCAGCCGAAACGTTGTGTTAACAACAAACATGATGAGGACAAACATCCGTCGAATGTAAATAATGTAAATAAAGTACATAATTCCTCATCTCTTAAAGATAGAGCTGAAGGTAAAATCGTTAGCACACCGGACAAATGCTTAGCCGCATTTCATCCGTCTTTACGTTCTGAGTTCGAATTCCGCCAATGCCGACTTTGCCTTTCATCCTTTCAGAGTCGATAAAATTCAAACCAGTTAAACACTAGGGTCAATGTAATCTACTTGCCCCGTCCCCAGAATTTGCTAGCCTTGTGCAAAAATTTGAAACTGTTATATAAATGCTCATATATATATACAGGCGTAGGAGTGGTTGTGTGGTGAGTAGCTTGCTTACCAACCACATGGTTCCGGGTTCAGTTCCACTGCGTGGCACCTTGGACAAGTGTCTTCGCCTATAGCCTCGGGCCGACCAAACAAAGCCTTGTGAGTGGATTTGGTAGACGGAAACTGAAAGAAGCCCGTCGTATATATGTGTGTGTGTATATATATATATATATATATATATGTGTGTGTGTGTGTGTGTTTGCGTGTCTGTGTTTGTCTCCCCAACATCGCTTGACAACCGATGCTGGTGTGTTTATGTCCCCGTAACTTAGCGGTTCGGCTAAAGAGACCGATATGAGTACTAGGCTTCCGAAGAGTAAGTCTTGGGGTCGATTTGCTCGACTAAAGGCGGTGCTCCTGCATGGCCACAGTCAAATGACTGAAACAAGTAAAAGAGTAAAACAATACAAAAAGTATAAAAATTTATTGGAATTCAATCATTCTAATTGTATAAAACTTTAAAAATAACGCTTTATTTCCATCTATCTTTTTTTTACTATTTTTATAAATTATTTCGGATTTCATTTTACAAAACACCAATAACAATATTGCTTCTTTTCGCTTGAGTGCGGCTTTTGTCCTTCTTTGCTAAATATGCGCGCATCCATGCGAGTAACTATCACTCAAATGCTATATTGACCATTTAATCAAATAACGTACACCATTTTTAAGCGTGTGTTTAAGATTTTCATTATCAAATTATAACGATTAATTTCTTCAATTTTGAAAAATAAAGTCGATTTTATGTTGCAAACATTGGCCTCACATATTTTTCTTTTGTGTGTTAGGCATTAAATATGTAATATATATATATATATAAGTGTGTGTGTGTGTGTGTGTGTGTGTGTGTGTGTGTGTGTGTATGCGCACAACTCTTTTACTCTTTTACTTGTTTCAGTCATTTGACTGCGGCCATGCTGGAGCTCCGCCTTTATTCCTTCACAAATTTCCTTATTCAAATTATGACTCATATTCCTTTCGATAATATTAATATGATTACAAAACTTGGCGAACCTTCGGAATATGTACCGGTGTAAGTACCGGATACATTTCAAAAAAGGTTTTTTTATATATGTGGGGGGCTAGGGTTAGGGGTGGGAAAAAAGGGTTTCTGTTATCTTCAGAAATGTAAACAAAGTCACGTGTGTACATATACCGAAGCATCGCCCAAAACTTCTTTGTAGACGATATTTTCTGCTTGGTCGACCCTAATTTCCAAAATCCGGGAGTCCGTTGCTCAACTCATAGCGACGTATAATAATTTGGCTGTGTATACACGATCTAAATTTTGGCCTTGTGCCTTGTTTGCCGTGAATGCGGAGCAGAATCTTTAGGGCTGCAAAAAATAGCAAACTAAGACTTACCCCTCACTGTTCTATGTGAATTAATGTCTGGATGTTCTAGTACCATGGATTATTTTGATTGACAAAACTGAGATGTAAACAACAGCCGCTTCGATTAGCCGTTTCGAATCCTGCTCGAAACTGACACACTTCGATAACCACTAAATAATCACACACTACACTATATACTGACACACACTTTTTCTATTTTATTTTCGCTATTAACCTCGCGATCCCCTTCATATCTATGATGGGGTCACGAACCATACGATGAAAATCCAGAGTTACTTGTGGTCGGTGAATTTTATAATAAAAATGCGAAGGTGGTTTATCAATTAAAAAATCGATATCCACGAAATAATTATACTTTCTGATTTTTTTTATATGCTAAAAACCTTCCTGGCGGCCATCTTTGTAATCCCGAAAAATATCGTAACCATTGGTCCAGCCCGCCTAGCCGTAAAGAGAGAAAAGACAAAGAGATGGACATAACGCCCGTTATAGTCAGACAGCGAATCTGCTAATCTACGATGGGAAATAAAGGGATAGTATCGCAAATCTAAACCCCCTAAATTCACGGACTACGGGAGTGGTGGTGGTGAGGATCCAGAGTCAATGTTCGTCGCCGGTTATTTATTAATACAAAACTCAATATCCACTAAATAACCATACTTTTTCACATTCTTTTTCGCTGAAAACCTTCCTGAATACTTCCTTCGTAATCCCGGAAAACATCGTGACCATTGATGCGGCCGTTTGACCGCGAAGAGTGAACACACAGACGGACATAACGCCCATTATAGTAGAATAAGCACGTATTTAGAACATCAAGGAAAGGCGGGAGCACCACAGAAATGGTTTACAACACAAAAGAAATCACTTTAAACTTGTTAAATAATATTCGGGATGCCTTTTCGCTACTAAGTATAGAAGAAGAAGATGAGTTACATAAGATTAATTTTGAGGATCTGATCAAAGACTTTGCAGTTAAAAAAAGTAGAAAGCTTTTCAAATATAAATAAAAATGGAAGTATACAAAAATAAACATGGCGTAACTTCGGTATAGGTACCGGAAGTACCGGATACATTTCAAGAAAGTTTTTATTTTAAATATATATATGGGGGTTTAGTGTTAGGGTTAGGGGTGGGAGAAAAGGGTTTCTGTTATCTTCAGAAATGTAAGCTAGCCACTTCCGGTACCTACGGTACCTATACCGAAGGATCGCCATAAATATTACTTACCATCATACTGTTAGTTTTATTTCATTTTGAGAAATAAAAGTTTATTTTATGATTTTTTTTTATCGTTTATATTTTGAATTACATATATATGGGGAGCGGTCACCAAAATTTTTTAAGTGCTAAGAGCCTCTATGGGTCTTAATCCGGCCCTGCGAGCCACCACACCGCAATACGAGATGGACCTCGCAGTGGTATGTGAGGTTGGTTTAAGCCGATATTAATTCTTGGTTCATTGAAGCGCTCAAATAATAAGATCTTCAAATTGCCGAAAGTTCAGCAACGCCTTGCAATCGAAATTTCAATAATAGTGTGCATTATCGGAATATTTCCTTACAAATTCGGAAAGAATAATAATAATAATAAAAAAATTCTATTTCCATCTCCATACTGAAGAATAAACTTGAGATGTTCCTCACTCTCAGAAATTTGAATGTTTTGGCGACTTTTCAGAAGCATCTTCTTATAATTCAAAATCTCTCTTCATAAAACTCAAACCCGTCTACATCAATACTATAAAAGCTGTCGAAAGTTGAAAGCGGTTCTCTTTAAAATTATTTGCGTTTCTGAATGCCGTCGCTTTCATTTGAGTCATGCAGTAATTCTGTGGAATCTGGAATCTAAAGGCAATTTAAATCTTGAATTCAAGTCATCGAGATGAATAAATCTTTCTTCTTTTCTTCCATTTCGTTTAGGGGACGATCAATAATTTCGGTTATTATTTCTTCTTTGGCAAAATTACTCCTACATCTTTTATCTTCTGTCTTTTACTAGTGCCAGTCATTGAACTGCGGCCTTGCTGGAGCACGCACCTTGCCTTGAAAGGTTCAGTCGAACAATGCCTATTTATTATGTTTTTTTTTTTATATTCTATCGGTCCCTTTTGCTGAACCGTTAGGCTATGGGGACTTAAGCAATCCAAACGCTGGTTGTCAAGCGATGGTGGGGGAACAACACACACACACACACACACACACACACACACACACACACACACAGCAAATTTTTCTTGAAATTTTAGCAATTAATCACACAGCCCAATTATTTTGGATTTATTACGCAGCATAATTGTTTTAGATTTACACACGAGAGAATATATTCATAATCCAGTGAAGAGAATCCGGATTTTCCCATCAGAAAAATTACAACCGGATTCCTCAGCCTAAGCGATCCTTGATTCATCTTACTACTTGATGTGGTTAACTGGAAGCTGGAATATACCTGTGAGCTATTAAACCACCCACCTGGATAATTTATCCCTATATACTCATTGTGTGTGTGTGTGTGTGTATATATATATATATATATATATATTAAGGTATGTAGAAAAATACAACATGGACAAGAACGTATAACTCTTAGAAGACGATACAATAAACCAATATGTGACCGCGTATGTATCGTTGGCGATTTTCTTTCTCCGTCTTCCCTTCCTTGGACCTTTCCTTCTTCTATGTTTTTGACGAAGAGCTCCGCTCGAAACGTTAAGTCCTCCTTCTTTCTTTCCTTTCCTGAGCGTCCAATAACGCTATACTTGTTCCACATCCTCGCGTTGTTGTGTTTTCATGTTTGGAATAACTATATATATATATATATGTGTGTGTGTGTGTGTGTGTGTGACGGGCTCTTCTTTCAGCAGTTTCAGTCTACCAAATCCACTCAAAAGGCTTTGATCGGCCCGAGGCTTTAGTAGAGACACTTGCCCAAGGTACTACGCAATTGGACTGAACTCGGAGCCATATGGTCGGGAAGCAAGCTTCTCACCACACAGCCACGCCTGGCGCATGCGCATATATATATATATATATATATATATATATATATATTATATATAGAGGGCATTATACATACATGCCAGGAGGCATTCTACATACACGCCATACGCTAAGAGGGACAATCAGTCATTTCTACCAAAAAATTTACTAATCCCACCGAATGCAATTTTTCAAAGAAAGACATTTAAAATATATAGACCTGTATCACAGTGATTTCATACTTACGTAATCATCAGCAGCCTGAATATACTATAAATAAACAACGACCGAAATGCATTCGTAAAAGCCAGTTCCATTCATCCGGATATAGTATATATAAACCCACCCATGTGCGTCGTTGATGTTGATCAGTTAGCTGATCGGCTTAAGCGAAGCAGGGTCGTTGTTTATTTATAGTATATTCAGCCTGCTGATGATTACGTAAGTATGAAATCACTGTGATACAGGTCTATATATTTTTAAATGTCTTTCTTTGAAAATTGCATTCGGTGGGATTAGTATATTTTTTGTAGAAATGACTGATTGTCCCTCTTAGCGTATGGCGTGTATGTAGAATGCCTCCTGGCATGTATGTATAATGCCTCTATATATAAATTAATATGTTCAATAAGAAATAATTATTTTCGAAATTTTTTCTCTTATGAGGTTTTTACGCTATCTACCTGACAATTTCTTGTTAAGTTTTCCTTATTAAGTAGTTGTCCTTAATTGCTATTATATATATATATATATATATATATATGTTCCCGCCCACCAAAGTGACTAACGTAATACTGGGTGGCCCGGAGCAAGGAATAATAGAAGACAGTTGCTTAAAGTGCTGCATATTGGAACTGAACCCTTAACCATGTGGTTGAAAAGCAAGCTTCTTTGCCACGTAGCTATGCCTACGCACACATTTTTTTTTTCCGAAGGCGTTTGTTTCTTCCTTTTTTGAGGGCGTTTCTATTCTAATATTCCAGTCATTACATCGTTTGAACCCAGGCAATTGATTCACTGGTCAAGGATTCGGTCGGCCTGACTATAGCAGAAAACACGTCTTCAAGATGTCACGTAGTAGGACTGAATCAGGAAATACGTGGTTGGGAAGCAAAGTTCTTACCATACAGCCACACCTACGTCTACAAAGTGGATGGCTTTATTATCATTGTTGTAGTGTACGTGCAGAACGTCTTGTTGGCTGTATGAATAATGACTTAAGCCATCTCACGAGCATTTAACCTTAATCTTTATTGCTGGATATTTGGTGCTGGCTATTTACAGTGGAAAGGGGTGATTGCCTCCCCTTTGCAAATATAAGGACACAGAAAATGCGTCAAAGCCGACAGGAGACGTCGATGTTTCCTAGGGCTAAATAGCAGTGGTGTAATTCCTTTATGGGACTGTCACATTGAGTTGACAGTATACGACCACTATATCGCTCCACCACCGCTTATGTCTCTCTGAGACATTTAGAAAATTCAGTATTTCTAAAAACTAATAATACAGTTTTTTTTAAATTTTATTTATGCGCCCTTTTCAAGCCCTCGTGGGCCCAGTTTCCCGGTTTCTGTGGCGTATGTGTTCCCCCCAGATAGACGGGACGCCAGTCCATCGCAGCGTTGCTCAAGAAACAGGAAGAGACAGTGAGAGAAAGTTGGGGCGAAAGAGTACAACAGGGGTCGACACCACCCCCTGCCGGAGCCTCGTGGCACTTTAGGTGTTTTTACTCAATAAACACAAACAACGCCCGGCCTGGGAATCGAAACCGCGATCCTCCGACCTCGAGTCCGCTGCCCTAACCACTGGGCCATTGCACCGCCAAATAAAACAGTTACTCACTGATATATTTCGTTGACTATTTAGAATAAAAATATTAAGAATATTATTGCCGAGTGGGAGGAGAGAAAACTGCCGTGTCCATAAAAGCTACTTCCGGAACATTGTGTGAATGTTCAGAATCGGTCTGCGCAAGAGTCCCAAGCTGCCTGCTCGAATGCCAGGGGTCGTCTGCCTAGCAAGAGGTGAGGCATGTGAACTCGTCGGCCGCTCTATGGGGGTTAAATTTTAGAATATTCAAGTGAGCCATATCACGCCACAGCTAATTGGTCGATCAATCACGTGAAACTGTGATGGCCCAATCGTGGTGCCTAACCTAGTATCTAGTGGTTAGGGTTCGAATCTCCGCTATAGTACCATCAACATGGGGTCCAGTGAACAGAAAAAAAATACGAAAGGAAAGGTAGAAGTGAAGGCTCAATGCTGTGAGCCACGAGTTTGGTCCAATGAATCTATCATTCGTTCCATATAAAAAAGAAAAAAAATACGAGGAGACGATTCGTTCATCACTAATTTATCTATCACTGTCTTTTTTCTTATCCTTTTTTTGGAGCCAACCAACCGTGATATGTATTTTAATAATCAGTCTGTGGCAGAGAGCTAGCAAAGGAAAAAAAAAAGACGAAAATGTTTTACGTTGTTCGTTTCAGCCCTTCACGTTCCGAGTTCAAATCCCGCCAAGATCAACTTTGCTTTTCATCGCTTACTTTTTTAAATTAAAAAAAAAAATTGATCTGAAATCAAAAATATTTTCCGAAATTGTTCAAACATTTTATGTTCAAAACATAAATAGAAAAAAAGAAGTTGGTACCAATTGCTACGATGTGATTGGTCAATCATTGGTCAATCTGTGGCAGAGAGCCCTTCACGTTCCGAGTTCAAATCCCGCCAAGATCAACTTTGCTTTTCATCGCTCCGGGATCAATAAACAGAATTGTGCCCATCAAGTTCTGGAGTCAATGATATTGACTACTCCTCTCCCTCCAACCCATCACGATTACTGACTTTTTGCTAACATCAAAAACCATTTGAATAAAGAAATTCACTATATAAAAAAAAATAGCTGCCCCCTAATCTTCCCTAATCCTAATCAGGTTCTGATTACTTTTTTAATTAAAAAAAAAATTGATCTGAAATCAAAAATATTTTCCGAAATTGTTCAAACCTTTTATGTTCAAAATATAAATTTAAAAAAAGGAAAAAAAAGGAAAAAAAGAAGTTGGTACCGATTGCTACAATGTGATTGGTCAATCCTTTCTGGAAGCAACGATAATTTCAAGAAACCAATAATTTATCTTGTTCGTTGTTTTGGGCGCGCGTGGTTCTTGCAGTGAACCTAAGAATGTAAAAAGACTACAAAGAACGTTGAATCAACTAAATATTGTTTTCGTGGATACCTGAGCAATTTAACTAAACACGTCTTTATGCCTTTAGTGGGAAGCAGACGACCATGTCATGGCGTTTTACAGACGATAACATCGTTGTTCGTTATTTTGGGCGTGTGTGGTTCTTGCAGTGAACCTAAGAATGTAAAAAGACTACAAAGAACGTTGAATCAACTAAATATTGTTTTCGTGGATACCTGAGCAATTTAACTAAACACGTCTTTATGCCTTTAGTGGGAAGCAGACGACCATGTCATGGCGTTTTACAGACGATAACATCGTTGTTCGTTATTTTGGGCGTGTGTGGTTCTTGCAGTGAGTCTAAGAATGTAAAAAGACTACAAAGAACGTTGAATCAACTAAATATTGTTTTCGTGGATACCTGAGCAATTTAACTAAAGACGTCTTTATGTCTTTAGTGGGAAGTAGACGACCATGTCATGGCGTTTTACAGACGATAACATCGTTGTTCGTTATTTTGGGCGTGTGTGGTTCTTGCAGTGAGTCTAAGAATGTAAAAAGACTACAAAGAACGTTGAATCAACTAAATATTGTTTTCGTGGATACCTGAGCAATTTAACTAAAGACGTCTTTATGTCTTTAGTGGGAAGCAGACGACCATGTCATGGCGTTTTACAGACGATAACATCGTTGTTCGTTATTTTGGGCGTGTGTGGTTCTTGCAGTGAGCTTAAGAATGTAAAAAGACTACGAAGAACGTTGAATTAACTAAATATTATTTTCGTGGATACCTGAGCAATTTAACTAAAGACGTCTTTATGTCTTTAGTGGGAAGCAGACGACCATGTCGGAGCGTTTTACAGACGATAACATTGTTGATCGTTATTTTGGACGCGTGTGGTTCTTGCAGTGAACCTAAGAATGTAAAAAGACTACAAAGAACGTTGAATTAACTAAATACTGATTTTGTGTTATTCACAGGCCCTGAAATTTTGAGAGGAGGAGGTCTGTCGATGCTGTCAGCCTCAGTACGTGACTGGTACTTAATTCTGTCGAGTTTGAAACGATGAAATGCTAAGTTAATTTCGGTGGTATTTGAACTCAGAATGTAGAGAATCGGAACAAGTAGAGTAAAGCATGTTATTCCGACGTTCTATCGATCCTGCCGGTTCCGTTCACAGAGGATAAATTATTCGGAGTAACTAAATATTACAAGTAGGAAGAGGGGGAGGGGAGATAGATAGACAGACAGATAGATAGATAGAGAGAGAGAGAGGGGGAGGGGAGAGAAATATAGAATAATATGGAGGGAGGATAGATAGATAGATAGAGAGAGAGATACGCAATGACATGGATGGATGGACAGACAGTTAAACAGACAGAGACAGACAGAGACAGACAGATGGATGGATGGATGGATGGATGGATGGATAGATAGATAGATAGATAGATAGATAGATAGATAGATAGATAGATAGATAGATAGGCAGGATGACAGATCGACATTTTAATTGTCACTGCCACTTCTGCATGTGAGTTTGCTACAGAGAGAGGGGGAAGGAGGGATGATAGCTAGAAAGAGATAGAGAAAGAAAGAAAGAAAGAAAGAAAGAAAGAGAGTGTGACAGAGATAGAGAGAGACAGAGAATGATAGAACGGCATTTTGCTTGCTTCTACCACTCACTTGATTTGTATGTGAGTGTGTGTGTTAGCTATCGAAAAGAGAGAGGGGAAAGAGACAAAGGAAAAGAGAGAGAGAGAGAGAGAGAGAGAGAAAAGGAGGAGAAAGAAAAAGAGAAAGAGAAAAGAAGAAAAATAAAAAGAAATATCCTGTGACCGCAACTCTCGCCGTTTCTCTCTATCCTCCCCTTCTCCCCCATCTGCGCTACTCGAAAGGGAATTCAAGTTGAAAATTATTATATTAGGTGACAGGAAGCGTTAATTTAATATTGATAGATATACGTAATTATTTTATTAAATAATGAGAGGAAACATTAATCATAGTCAGATACTCACAGTTATTTAATTAGCTAATGACAGGAAACATGAAGTATTTATAAGCAAACCAATGTATTTTTGTTTTCATTAATATAGAATTTATAGAGTCAAGTGAGCAGTGATTCATAATTTATATCTGTTATAAAATAATATCAATGAAATACGTTTTTCCAGCTATTTTGTATTTTGTTCGTTCGCTGAAATGGTTCGTTAAACTGATTTAATGTTTCCGAGAACAATTGAAAAGAGTTGAGCTGGAAGAACCGATAGCACTCCGGACAAAATGCTTAGCGGCATTTCGTCCGTCTTTATTGCACTTTGTTCAGATCCCGCCAACGTCGACTTAGCCTTTCATCCCTTCAGGGTCGATAAAATAAGTACGGAGATTACGTTTATTCTGAAAAAAAACCCAAAATAAACTCATTTTTGAAAATTCGAATTTCAATTTCTTTTAATTACCCCTCCGACTGTCAGAATGATGTAGACGCCTCTGATGAGAACTCAATAAGATGGGAACCCAATTTAGGTTGTTCATCATTTTTCTAAACGGCATCAGCATCTGAGCTGAAACTAGAGAGAGAGAGAGAGAGAGAGAGAGAGAGAGAGAGAGAGAGAGAGGGGAGTGGCTGTGTGGTAAGTAGCTTGCTTACCAACCACATGGTTCCGGGTTCAGTCCCACTGCGTGGCATCTTGGGCAAGTGTCTTCTGCTATAGCCCCGGGCCGACCAATGCTTTTGTGGATTGTTGGTAACGGAAACTGAAGAAGCCGTCGTATATATGTATATAGCAGAAGACACTTGCCCAAGATGCCACGCAGTGGGACTGAACCCGGAACCATGTGGTTGGTAAGCAAGCTACTTACCACACAGCCACTCCCCTCTCTCTCTCTCTCTCTCTCTCTCTCTCATGTATGTATGTGTGTGTTTGTGTGTTTGTCCCTCTAGCATTGCTTGACAACCGATGCTGGTGTGTTTATGTCCCCGTAACTTAGCGGTTCGGCAAAAGAAACCAATAGAATAAGTACTGGGCTTACAGAGAATAAGTCCCGGGGTCGATTTGCTCGACTAAAGGCGGTGCTCCAGCATGGCCGCAGTCAAAATGACTGAAACAAGTAAAAGAGTAAAAGAGTATATATATATATATATATATATGTCTTTATCTGTCTATTTATGTCTGTCTGTCTTTGTCTCTCTCTCTCTCTCTCTTCAAAATACCCACTCAACATAAACCTTAAAAACTCGCCCGCTGTTTTGCGCATGCGTTGATGCCAACAGAACCAGCAGACGACACGAGGGAGTGAAGACCTCGATGTAATTCAGTTTCCGTCTACCAAAATCCACTCACAAGGCTTTGGTCGGCCCGGGGCTATAGCAGAAGACACTTGCCCAAGGTGCCACGCAGTGGGACTGAACCCGGAACCATGTGGTTGGTAAGCAAGCTACTTACCACACAGCCACTCCGTATAAGGCGTTAAAAAAACCCCTCTGATGGTGAAGTGTTTGAGTGTAAACAGTTGAGACGACTGATATCAACAGCAGACAAGTGAATTACTGGAATCGTCACTTAACTCTGCTGAATTCCGTGGAGATTCTGTCTTTGGATATTCTTGTATCGAATTCTTGGTTAGCTGCGTCTCCACCTCATGGAGTGGGGTTCCTTTTGTGTATATAAACAGTTCAAATGACGCTGTTGTTGTTGTTTAGCTATGATCGATCGAGCGGGCCTTTGCACGACCAGGGACACACGTGTGTGTGTGTGCGTGCGTGTGTGTGTGTGTGTGTGTGTATCTGTATGTATGTGTGTTCGTGTGTATCTGTATGTGTGTGTGTATATCTGTATGTATGTGTGTGGATCTGTATGTATATGTGTGTGTGTGTGTCTATCTGCATGTATGTGTGTGTATGTGTGTGTGCATATCTGTATGTATCCGTGTATGTGTGTGTGTGTGTGTGTATCTGTATGTATCTGTGTGTGTGTATCTGTATGTATCTGTGTGTGTGCGTATCTGTATGTATCTGTGTATGTGTGTGTGTGCGTATCTGTATGTATCTGTGTATGTGTGTGTGTGTATCTGTATGTATCTGTGTGTGTGTGTATCTGTATGTATGTATGTGTGTGTGTGTATCTGTATGTATGTGTGTGTATCTGTATGTATCTCTGTGTGTGTGTGTCTATCTGCATGTATGTGTGTATCTGTATGTGTGTGTGTATCTGTATGTATCTGTGTGTATGTGTGTGTGTACTTCTGCAAATTTGCTTGTGTGTCTTAAGCCTGTGTATTTCTGAGTGTATGTACGCCTATGTGTGTACGTATATTTGTATATGTATGTGCATGCGTGTGCATACATGCATATGTACGTACATACATATGTGTGCATCTGTGTGTGTGTGTGTGTGTGTGTGTACTTCTGTATGTATGCGAGTGTATTCATGTCTGTATATTTCTGAAGGTATGTACGCGTGTGTATGTATGAATACCTGCATATATATGTACATGCGTGTGCATGCATGCATATACGTATACGTATGTGTGTGTGTGTGTGTGTGTTCTTGTGTGTGTGTGTGTGTGTGCGTGTGCGTGCGCGCGTGTACCCTAACACAACACACGGTGAACTGTAGCCAATACAATGATCTTCCCAACGGGTCAGCAATGAGATCAAAGAAATTCGTTTGATCTCGCTCCCCGTGTACTTTTTAATCTTTCCTGTCTCACGGTTTCATCTTCTTTCAACTCTCTCTCTCTCTCTCTCTCTTTCCTTCTGTCCCCTTACTGTCTCTAACAATCAACAATTATCTGTCTTTCTGTCCCCTCTCTTTCACTCTCTACCTTTCGTTCTATCTTACACACATCAACAATTTGTCTTTCAATCAATTCTGAATCTACTCAACACATACAATCACCACTATATGCAATAAGACATGGCGGCGAGGTGGCAGAATTGTTAACACGCCGGGCATTTCGTCCGTCTTTGTGTTCTGAGCTCAAATTCCGCTGAGGTCCGCTTTGCTGTTCATCCTTTCTGGGTTGATTAAATAAGGGATCTTTTCCTTCTGAACGGCAGATGTCAACACAATTTCTAGTTAACTAAACACTTTTAAACTTCGTATACTGGTAGAATGTGTTTATAAAACATCATTTTCTCTTGGTTTTATTGAGAAAATTCTATAGTTTGTAACATATTTCGTCTGAAAATGCAAGCATTTCGGCAATTTTAACCAACCGATTACCTCCATTCAACTAAAATCATTTGCTGCGTCTAAAACTGAGACAACATCCTGTCACTAACCCTAAACCTCCCCCCTAACCCTAACCCTAAATTATTTTTTCTTAATTGTTAAATTAATTTAATTCCATTGCTTTAGTTTTTTTTACACGCGTAACAATTAAATTAATTTAACAATTAAGAAAAAAAAAATTTAGGGTTAGGGTTAGGGTTAGGAGGGAGGTTTAGGGTTACTTACAGGATGTTGTCTCAGTTTTAGATGCAGCAAATGATTTTAGCTCAAAAGAGAGCATAGGATTGGTTAAAATTCGAAAAGTTAAACTACGTTAAACAAACAAATTACAATTTTCTCAAGAAAGCCAAGAGAAAAAAATGTTTTATTTTGACACATTCTACCAATATACGAAGTTTTAAAGTGTTTAGTTAACTAGAAATTGTCTGCCGTTCAAAAGGAAAAGATCCTAAATAAGTACCAGTTGTGCTCTGGGGTCGATGTAATCGACTTACCACCATCCCCATCCGAAATGGCTGGCCTTGTGCCAAAATCTGATCTCAATATATTGAATAAACAAGGCAGCAAGCTTTGAGACCGCGACCTGTTCACTGACTTCAGTGCTCCAGCATGGCTGCAGTCAAATGACTGAAACAAATAAAAGAATAAATGTCGCTTAATTGATATGCATAATTATAAACTTAGGCTTCCATACAGTTTCCAAATTCACTCACAAGGCATTGGTTGGCCTGGGGTTATAGTAGATGACACTTGCCCAAGGTGCTGTGCTGTGGGACTGAACTCAAAACCACATGGCTGCAGAATGAACTTCTTAGACCACAGAGCCATAGCGACATTTCAATTTTAATAAATTAAAATTTCTTGGTTTGTTTTACAACAACAACCAAGAAGCAAGCTAGTGCCACACTTAACTATGATGTTTCCCCACAGCAAGCATCCCTGAGTTTTTTTCCCTTTGTTTTTCTTTCTTTTTTATTTTGTCTTTTGGGTCTTTTTTTTGTTTTTGCCTTGGTTGGTCATTCTTGTAATCGTTAACACAGGTATGTCCTGAAACAGTGCAAACTGCTTACCAACGCACTCGGACATGTCTTTGTCGCTTAAGGATGTCGTCTTAGTAAACATGGAAGCCTTCAGCCTGGTATAATCTGATTAACCGTTTTTACAAGCATAACTTAAGCAAGATAGAACGAGAGAGAAAGATAGAGAGAGAGAGGAGGAGGGGAGAGAACTGGTCTAAGGGAAACTCTCTTTCTCTTCCTCCCTCTCTCTCTTCCCCCCTGTCTCTCATTCTCTCTCTTTCTGTCTCACTCTGTATATTTTTATATCTCTGTCTCCTACTCCTGTTCTCTTGTTTAGCCAATCTCCTTCGTCTTCTAGGTTAATATCCCGACATTGAACATCACACGAAGCACCTACCGTTATGGTCGCTATTTCAGTTAATCACCTATGTCAATATAACCACATATCCAAAGAAATGTATTTGTGTGTGTGTGTGTGTGTGAAAATGTACAAACATAACACATGTATATATAAATAGTCATTTATACAGACACATGTATATACTTACGTATACACACACACACATATTTATACACATACACACACACACACACACACACACACACACACACATATATATATATATACACACGCTTATATGCTTACACACACATATATATATATGTTTGTATATATTAGTGTATCTGTGTGTGCACACACAAATGTATATACATATATTTGTACACAAATATGTATCTATACATACATATATACACATACATACATACATACATACATACATACATACATACATACATACATACATACATACATACATACATACATACATACATACATACATACATACATACATACATACATACATACATGCATACGTACGTACATACATACATATATATACACATACATACATACATACATACATATCTACATACATACATACGTTCATACGTATGTACATATATACATGCATGCATACACACACACATACATACATGCATACATACTACATACATACATACACACACACACACACACATACATATATGTATGCATATGAACGTGATTAGAATCATTCAAAAGCAATCCTACATCCAAGGAACATTCCTTGTTCAATAACTGACTTTGTGATGGCAGCCAGTATTCCATCAAATCTAAGCCAGAATTTCAACAGAGATGGCTATGTCACCGGAATTCCTGTGCTGACTCTAACAGAAGTAAAAGAATTAGTACAGAATTTCAATGCACTGGAAAAAGAAATTGGTAAGTAATTTGATTCCAGATCCTTTAATTTCGTTTAATTATTTTTGAGCCATGATATTTTTCTGTCTCTTCATATATATAATATATATATAATATATATAATATATATATATATATATAATATATATAAATCTATATATATATTTTCTCTTTTTTTCTCTTTTTCTCTTTTACTTGTTTCAGTCATTTTGACTGCGGCCATGCTGGAACACTGCCTTTAATCGAGCAACTCGACCCCGGGACTTATTCTTTGTAAGCCTAGTACTTATTCTATCGGTCTCTTTTGCCGAACCGCTAAGTAACGGGGACATAAACACACCAGCATCGGTTGTCAAGCAATGCTAGGGGGACAAACACAGACACACAAACATATACACGCACATACATATATATACATATATACGACGGGTTTCTTTCAGTTTCCGTCTACCAAATCCACTCACAAGGCATTGGTCGGCCCGGGGCTATAGTAGAAGACACTTGCCCAAGGTGCCACGCAGTGGGACTGAACCCGGAACCATGTGGTTGGTAAACAAGCTACTTACCACGTGTATATATATATATATATATAAATTCTATAATTATGATCATAATTATAATTAGGGTTCTTCAAAATTTGCTTCACCTCATAACAAAATTTAGAAATAGCAGTTAAACTACTATTCTACTACTATAAGGTATCCCCCAGACAGCAATACTCAACAACTCATGCAGGTAAAGAGAAAAAAATAACGAATCCACCTGGCTCTGATTAACTGCATACACGTTTCAGGGTTAGAGAGATGTAAAAAAATGTAAATCATATTTCTACTATATATATATATATATATATATATATATATATATATATATGTGTGTGTGTGTGTGTGTGTGTGTGTGTGTGTGTAAGTAATATTTGTAGCTACTTTAACATGGCTGTCCGTTCGAGCAGACTCTACTGCAATTTTTTCACCCCCAGGGGACATTTCCTCTTGCTGGTTAACGGTGTACAGCTGCATTCAATAAAATTGCAAGCTGGTTGAGCAAACCCCTTACCATCTTCATGTGACAGGACCAGTAGACCAGTCCTGGTTTTGGGCTATTTCTGTCACTCCTCAGTACTGGACACCTCGTCTGCTAGAGATGCAGCTGTGTATCGTTAACCAGCTAGAGGAGATGTTCTCTTGGGGTTAAAAAATTGCACTAGAGTCCAATCAAATGGACAGTCATGTTAAAATGGCTACGAATGTTACTTGTCAGTACAACTACTGTGTTGATCTCTTGGAGAGATTTTAAAACTATCATTTTTGCTTATATATATATATATATGTGTGTGTGTGTGTGTGTGTATATAATATGGTCTGAACAGGATAAGCTACCCCTATTTTGCAGAAAAAGTGTTGGTGACCAGCTTAGCATTATCCTGCGTTTCAGAATTTAAAATCACTTCTTTAACTTTCTAAGACATTTCAATGCTTCTAAGGCAAACTTCGTTTGTTTGTTTACATTCATATATATATATATATATATATATATATATATATATATATATATTACAGTTCTATATTTAAGAGATGAGGAATTATGTACATGATTTACATTTGAGGGATATTTGTCCTCATCTTGTTTGTTGTTAACACAAGGATTTGGCTGATAAACTCTCCAGCCTTCATCAGATGTCTTGGGGAAATTTTGAACCTGGGTTCTCATTCCTAAGGTATTTTTCGATGTTGTTGTTATTATTATTATTGTTGTTGTTGTTGTTGTGTTGTTGTTGTTGTTATTATTATTATTCAGGTCACTGCCTGGAATCGAACTCGGTGAAAAGAATTAACATTTGATATGCAACGTTGTTAAGCAAATTGCGTATTCTAATTGTTTCGATATCTTTTATATTCTTCAGGTAAAGAAAACTCGCAGTATTCTTTACATAACGTTCACACCAAACTTCCCTGGGTGATGAAAATGGCAGCTCACCCTAACATCTTACGCCCACTGCGTGCCATACTTGGTGACAATATCTTTGTGCTGGATTCCCGCTTCATATGCAAATACCCTGACAAAGAAAATTCACGGAAGGATGGTGCCAAGCAATATGTTGCTTGGCATCAAGATGTAAGGTAAGAGATTCTTCTGGTTTCCCAGGTGAAAAACAGTGGAACTTCAGCTTACAAATTTAATTTGTTCCTGAAGGCTGTTCATCAACCCTTTTTTTTGGAAGCACTCCGTCGAATTACGGCGATAAGGGTTCCGGTTGATCCGAATCAACGGAACAGCCTGCTCATGAAGTTAACGTGTAAGTGGCTGAGCACTCCGCAGACACGTGTACCCTTAATGTAGTTCTCGAGGATATTCAGCGTGACACAGAGAGTGACAAGGCCGGCCCTTTGAAAATACAGGTACAACAGAAACAGGAAGTAAGAGTGAGAGAAAGTTGTGGTGAAAGAGTACAGCAGGGATCACCACCATCCCCTGCCGGAGCCTCGTGGAGCTTTAGGTGTTTTCGCTCAATAAATACTCACAACGCCCGAAACCGCGATCCTATGACCGCGAGTCCGCTGCCCTAACCACTGGGCCATTGCGCCTCCACGTTCATCAACCAATATGCTTGTAAACTGAACCTATTTTCCTCATAGGAACTTCAGGAGAAAGCATGAGGAATTCAAGCATGGATGTGCACAGAGCAAAAGCTAGACAGCAACTGAGAGTGGAGGCACAATAGCCCAGTGGTTAGGGCAGTGGACTCGCAGTCGTAAGAACGCGGTTTCGATTCCCAGACCGGGAATTGTGAGTGTTTAATGAGCAAAAACACTTAAGCTCCACGAGGCTCCGGCTGGTGGCGGTGGGGAACCATGCTGTACTCTTTCAGACCCTAGTCTAGATTGCGAATTCTCTGTACCTCAAGATGGTTCAGCTCTCCACTCATTAAAAGCCACTGTTTACAGAATGAGGGTATCAACGTAGCTTTTGCGCCCGTGCAACTGCCAGTCTATCGTGGGTGGTGGGTGGATTTTCAAGTTGTCACATACATTCTTAGTAGCTTCGAGTAGGCTCAAATTAGAGATTATTCTTTGTGGCTAATGGCGTGAGTCCAGATTGGAAGAAGAAGAAGAAGAAGAAGAAGAAGAAGCAACAGCAGAGGCATCATAATCGCCACCAACACCATCACCACCACCACTACCATCATCATCAATGACAACAACAACCCCAGCCCTAGACACTGTTGTCTCAAGTCCTAGGACTCAGAGGTCCAGTTATTCAGGTTTCATGATGTATAAGTGAACAAAGATCACATTACCCCTGGATGGGATGCAAATCAATTGCAGGGTAACTCATCTACAGCTGAGTGGACTGGACTAATACTAAATGAATTTTATGGTGGCGAGCTGACAGAAACATTAGCACACCGGGCGAAATGCTTAGCAATTTCTTCTGTCTTTACATTCTGAGTTCAAATTCCGTCGAGGTCGACTTTGCCTTTCATCCTTAAGCATTTAGCAGAGCCCACTCTATTGCAAGCATTTGGGGTTGGTTGCTGGTTTGGGGGTTATCTTCATAACCAGTTCTCTCTCCCTCTGGGCTTAGAGACCTTATAAAATGTAACGGGCACTATGCTCCTTTCTGATTTAAAAATAAAATAAAATAATAAAAAGGAGAAATTGAATAGCAATTTCTGGTAAAATTTATTTTTTATTGCTTTGGAATCAGTTAAGGATTTTTGAGAGAAACTGTTCAAATTTCTTTTGACAGGTATTGGGGAGTTGAAGGAATGGTAGTAACTGTATGGCTTGCTGTTGATAAAGCTGACATCGATAACGGTTGCATGCAAGTCATTCCAGGTACGTAGACAGTTCAATTTAATTCTTAATCCAACATGATGTCTTTGACAAGTAGAATAAGAAGTCTAGAATTTTGAGATATTCCTGCAGACATTTCTTTCCGTGTCTTTTCTTTTTCTGAATTATTGAAAGGAATTATAGAATTCTTCGACCTTTCTACTCAATGTAATTCTTTTAGATGTTTTCCTCCTTGGATTTCAACCATTTTGGATGTTCTGCCTTCAAGAGAGGATTTTGGACGATCATACTGACCCCCCCTCCTCTACACACATGCCATACTTGCTACAGTTTGGTACTTATTTTATTGGATTGCTAAATCAGGTTTTCATCTTAGAACAAAGATTCTCAACCGGGGTCCATATAAAATTTTGTTGCTAAAATTTATCTCCAATAAAATGATTACACTCCTACAATACACATCATCATCATCATTTAACGTCCGTTTTCCATGTTAGGATGGGTTGGACAGTTCGACCGGGGTCTGGTAAGCCATGGAGGCTAAGCGTACAAAGAATAAGTCCTGGGGTTGATTTCTGTGGCTGAAACACTTTAAGGCAGTGCTCCAGCATGGGCACAGTGAAATGGCTGAAACAAGCGAAAGAGGAATATAGTTAATCTAAGAATACAGTATTACCGACCAATACCCAATGTGGAACTCACATTGGTAAGATCACCTGAGATGGATCTGTAACACGTAAAATATATTTGTGTGTGTGTGTGTGTGTGTAGCTTTGGTACAGTTTCCATTTATAAAATTTCACCCACAAAGTACCAGTCGACCCTGTGAGCAGAGCAGAAGACAGCTTGTTCAAGTGAACGACTGATAATGCATGAATGCACTCAATGACATCACCGAACTGGATCTGGTCGATTTAGTTACGTAAGTGTTTCATAGTCAGCACAATGGCTTAGTAAAAACTACTGTATCACTTTCAGTCATTTTATTACTAAATGTTATTATTTGGCAAAAAAAAAAAAAAAAATGGAATTAGCAACAGGCAGACTTCTGCTGCTGAGATTTTTATCAGACTACTAGCAGTGTCGCCTGGCATTGATCGGGTTTGTTTCGACCCTTTAGAATTGGAATTTTTGAAAAGTAAAAATTTTACATTATTTAGCTTGTTATTCTCTTTAAGTGAACATTTTTCTGGTTGAAATACACCGAAAAATGGTGACACAGCAGTCAAAAAATCGTAAAAAATAGTGATTTTCATAGAAAAAAACCACCTTTTTGATGTAATTAATTTTTGGTGTTAACATGGTCCGATTTTAATTTTTTCTTCTATATAATGAAGAGCAAGCCTTCTTCTATCATACTCTCAATTTTGGTCAACTTGTGCCACAGGGTCTCGGAAGAGATAATGTTAGTTGAAGGCTACCAAACCTGCCATACATAGACAACTTCAGCTATATATATAGAGAGATTACATTCAAAGCATAGATTCATGAACTGTCAAGTCACGTGCTTTACAATTCATTGCACACACACACACACACACACACATGGCAGTTAGCCCTTCCAGTTGCCATCACTTACCTTGTTTCTAAGCATGGTAATGTTTCGCCATGGCCAAACACATTTTTGCAGAATATTAGAAATGAACAACACCGCTTGTATAACAGTGACACTCGTTTACAACAAGCAAACAAACATGCATATATATACGCTGAGCTTTGTTTGCATAGCTCTTGTCTGCCAAATTCACCCACGGGGCTTTGTCTGGCCTGGCCTAGGGCCATAGTAGAAAATTCTTGCCCAAGGTGTCATGCAGCAGGATTAACCCCTCCCCTCAACCCATGTTGCAAAGAAGAAATTCGTTTGATCTCGCTCCCTGTGCACTTTTTAATCTTTCCTCTGTGTGTGTGTGTGTGTGTGTGCTTATACCCGCATTGCTTGACTTTTTTTTTTTCTTTTACATCCTGTAACTTAGCAGTTTGGCAAAAGAAACCAACAGAATAAGTACAAGAGTTTTAAAAAAATTGGTCTGCTTGACTAAGACCCTTCAAGGTGGTGCCCCAGTATGGTCGCAATTCAATGACTGAAAGAAGTAAAAGATTAAAAAAAAGAAATGAAAATAAAAATAAAATGCCTTATGAGTGGATTTGGTAGACGGAAACTGAAAGAAGCCCGTCGTATATATGTATATATATATATATGTGCATGTGTGTGTTTGTATGTCTGTGTTTGTCCCCCTAGCATTGCTTGACAACCGATGCTGGTGTGCTTATGTCCCCGTTACTTAGCGGTTCGGCAAAAGAGACCGATAGAATAAGTACTGGGCTTACAAAGAATAAGTCCCGGGGTCGAGTTGCTCGACTAAAGGCGGTGCTCCAGCATGGCCGCAGTCAAATGACTGAAACAAGTAAAAGAATAAAAGAAAGAATAAATAAAAATTTTTTTCATTTTTCTTTTCGTTTGTGCAGGTTCTCATAAATTTGGAATTTTCGAGCACATAGAGGCCAAGGAAAAAGGAAATTTATTGACCTCTAATCAAGAGATACCCCTCAGCCTGTTCAATGTGGAGAAGGCTGTGCCATGTCCGCTGAATGCAGGAGAGATGTCATTGCATCACGGCCTAACGGTGCACGGCAGTGAACCAAATCTCTCAGATCGCCGTCGGTGTGGTTATGTCATTCGATACGTAGCTACGGATGCTTATTCGATTAACGATCCAAACAGACCCCGGACGTTCCCGGCCACTGTGTTAGTATCTGGCAAAGATGAACTCCACAACTTCACTGATCATGCCCCTGAATGGTTTAAAAAATGAATTTTCATGACGGTATGAAATATGTTGCATTGGTGCCAGTATTAAGATGTAAGTAACCCTTATAATTAAAAGAACAGTTCTTTGAATCACAGACCGAAAAATCCTTGCTTTGGCTCATTTTTTAGCATCAGGGAATAAAATCATACATTAGGGATCAATAATTAAAACCAGGCACCTTCATATTACCAGAGTAAAACTGAATAAAATAAATATTTAAATGTCAAAGAGTTGTTTGTTTCTTTAATTCTTTATCTTACTTATTTCAGTCATTAGACTGTGGCCATGCTGGGGCATGCCCTTGAAGAAATTTTAGTGGAACTAATCAACCTCTATCATCATCATCATAATTATCATCATTTAGTGTTTGTCTTCCATGCTAGTGTAGGTTCGAAGGTTTCACAGGAGCTGGCTAGCTGAAGGGCTGCCAGGGCTTCATGTCTGTTATGGCATGGCTTCTGTGGCTAGATGCCCCGCTGTATGCTAACCATTTGACAGAGTGCACCGGGTGCTTTTATGCAGCACCAGCATGGGCACTCTTATGTGACACTGGCATGGGTGCTTTTTACATGACCCCAGCACCAGTACGTATTATTTCTTTGTAAAGCCTGGTACCTATTCTATTGGTCTCTTTTGCCGAACTGCTAAGTTATGCGGATGTAAATACACCAACACCAGTTGCCAAACAATGGTTGTGGACAGACAGACACACAAAGTCACAAACCGCATACATATATAGGTGCAGGAGTGGCTGTGGTAAGTAGCATGCTTACCAATCACATGGTTCCAGGTTCAGACCCACTACGTGGCACCTTGGGCAAGTGTCTTCTACTACTATAGCCTCGGGCCGACCAAAGCCTTGTGAGTGGATTTGGTAGACGGAAACTGAAAGAAGCCCATTGTATATAAGTATATATATATATGTGTGTGTATTTGTGTGTCAGTGTTTGTCCCCCCCAACATCACTTGAGAACCGATGCTGGTGTGTTTACGTCCCCGTAACTTAGCAGTTCGGCCTAAGAGACCGATAGAATAAGTAACTAGGCTTACAAAGAATAAGTCCCGGGGTCGATTTGCTCGACTAAAAAAGGCGGTGCTCCAGCATGGCCACAGTCAAATGACTGAAACAAGTAAAAGAGTGAAAAGAGTAGTAGGGTGTGATGTGATGGAGATTTGGCTGCTGTTTCTGATTCTATGTAAACAAAAAACAAAACAAAACAAAACAAAACAAAACAAAACAAAAAACAAAAACAAAAAAAAACAAAATAAAAACAAAACAAAAACAACTGAAAAATATTATCAGTCAGTTTTATTATATAATGAATCTCTATTGATGAACCTGGAAAGGAATTTCAAGAACGGTCGTTCGTTTGTTTGTTTTGGGTTATTTTCTTTTCCTTTGTTTTTTGTTTGTTTAATTTATTTGTTTGTCTGTTTGGTTTTGATTGCCTTTAAAAAGAATTTCTCCTTAAAGAATTTTTTTTAATTAACAAAACCGTCTTTCAGTCATTAATTTATTATTCCAGCTCTACGTCTTCCCCGATGTCGTTTTCTGATGATTATTGGTTTATCACGGATTATCAGAGACAAGAGTGGAATTTCATCGATCAGATTGATCGATCGATCGATTGATTCATTGATTGATTGATTGATTGACTTTCTTCTGTACTTAGATCAATATATTGCAGCGTATTTGTTATTGCTTAATTGCTATTTTTCTCTTTAATCTTTTTCCTTTTTTTTTTTTTTGCTTTTATTGATGACAATATTTCACAAATTAATTTGTCTCACAGCTGTTAATGTAGACCAATCATTAATTGCCAGTCGGAACCAAAATATAATCTTTGTTAAAAATTGGGGTATTTTTGTTTTCCTAGTTTCAAATATATTTTTCCTGGAGACCATGTGGTCCTTCTCATCTGGTCGTGCAGTTTCCCACATGTTATAAAGGTTTAAGAGGCTTCTTTCAAGCGATGTAAGCTAACATCAAAGATTCATGTGGCAAGTTTAAAAAACCCCACATGAATTAAATAAGATCAAATAGAGAAGCATACAAACCATGCAAAACGAGTGATTTTTATGGTTAATTTTCAGAAGAGGAGGAGTACCTAGCATAAGTGAATATTTCTTAGTAAGCAGGAGAAGTAAAAAGTATTGTTGCTTTCTAAGACGGGGTCGGTGTAGGGTTCTCCCCTGATGGCCACTCCTTTCCCTCTGACATAGCGTCTATGGTTGTGGTACGAATTATACTTTCAGGGTAAAATTTTTCAGATGAGTAAAACTCTGTATTGTTCAGTCCCTTGTGACCTGGGCACCTAGATTTATCATCACTTGGGTTGAAAGTGCTGTCGTGGTTAAATTCGAGTAAGACATTCATTTTGCTATCAAAACATCTCTTCAATTTTCCCCTTCTGAAAATAAATAAATAAATAAATAAATATATACAGTAAATAAATACATAAAATGAAGTAAATTTTAAAAAGTTACAACACACAAAAATGGCCTGCCTGCCAATAGCAACACATTTCTCCAAACCCTTTTTCCTGTCTATTTGAAATGGGGAATCTTTTCCAAAATTTTATAGAATCATTAAATATGTTCTGTCAGGTAATACTTTTCTCCTTGTTTTTATTCATTGACATCAACTTACATATTCTGCTTAACTTTTCGTCTGTATTATTGAAAGGTTTTTTTCAAATATATATATATAATCCCTTTGTCCTTCTTTGTCCCTCTATGTTTAGCCCCTTGTGGGCAATAAAGAAATAAGAAGGGTGGAAACAGGGGTCAAGCTGTAGAGGGGATACATGGCTAGCCTAGTCAGAAGAGAAAGAGAGAGAGAGGGAGGAGATATAAAGAGGAGAGAGAGATGGACTGATATATATATATATATATATATATATAGAGAGAGAGAGAGAGAGAGAGAGAGAGTGAGAGAGATAACTAGAGAGAGGGATAGATAGGGAGAGAGGTAAAGAAAGAGGGACAGATAGAGAGAGATGAACAGATGGAGATAGAAAGATAGATAGGTGGATAGATAGATAGATAGATAGAGAGAGAGAGAGAGAGAGAGAGAGTGAGAGAGAGAGAATAAGAAGTAGAGGAAATGTGTCAGGGCATACCCTCAATGTATGGGGTGGTGTTTTGTGGGGAGAGAGTCATCCAGGATAGAAATAGAAAGTGTGTGTAGTGAGGGGATTAAGGGGTAGGTCATTGGGTGTAATAATTTGAGTTTGAATTGCAATAGCTGTAGACTTACCGATAACAGAAATATACCAGTAATACCACAAGGAGAATACAAAACAGGATGATCAATATTACTGCCAAAATTATCGCAAGTTTACTTGAGAAAGGCGATGTTTTATCTGAAAGGAAACGTGGGAAGATAAAGGTTATTTTACTTTAAAATATAACACCACCACTACCATCACCACCACCACAACTACCACAACCATCACCACCACCACCACAACCACAACTACCACAACTACTACCATTGCTGCCACCGTCACTATGTGTAGCACCACAACCACCACCACCACCACACCACCACCACCACCACCACAACACAACATCACCACCACCACAAACACAACTACCACCGTCACCACAACCACTACCATTGCTGCCACCGTCACTATGTGTACCACCACAACCACCACCACCACAAACACAACTACCACCATCACCACAACCACTACCATTGCTGCCACCGTCACTATGTGTATCACCACAACCACCACCACCACCACAACCACAACTACATCACCACCACACAAACACAATACCACCGTCACCACAACACTACCATTGCTGCCACCGTCACTATGTGTACCACCACCACCACCACCACCACAACCACAACTACCATCACCACCACCACAAACACAACTACCACCATCACCACAACCACTACCATTGCTGCCACCGTCACTATGTGTACCACCACAACCACCACCACCACAAACACAACTACCACCATCACCACAACCACTACCATTGCTGCCACCGTCACTATGTGTATCACCACAACCACCACCACCACCACAACCACAACTACCATCACCACCACCACAAACACAACTACCACCATCACCACAACCACTACCATTGCTGCCACCGTCACTATGTGTACCACCACAACACCACCACACCACAACCACAACTACCACAACACCACAACCACATACACCGTCACCACAACCACTACATTGCTGCCACCGTCACTATGTGTACCACCACAACCACCACCACCACAAACACAACTACCACCATCACCACAACCACTACCATTGCTGCCACCGTCACTATGTGTACCACCACAACCACCACCACCACAACCACAACTACCATCACCACCACCACAAACACAACTACCACCATCACCACAACCACTGCCATTGCTGCCACTGTCACTCTGTGTACCACCACAACCACCACCTAACCACCACCACCACCACCACCACAACCATCACCACCACCACCACCACAAACACAACTACCACCATCACCACAACCACTACCATTGCTGCCAGTGTCACTATGAGTACCACCACAACCACCACCACCAACACCATCATTGCAACCATCAATATTGCCACTGCTGCCGCCGACACCACCACCATTGCCACAACCACCAAAAAAAAAAACATGTCACCTGATGTGGGAATGGAACCCACAATGTTATGATCATGAGCTGCATACCCTAACCACTAGGCCAAGTGTAAAGGGGAGGGTAAAAAGAACAAATAAAAAATAAACAAACAAAATCTAGTAAAGTGCTTGTCTTGTTGACAAATCACTTCAGCATGTTTGTTGATTGAATTGGACCAAATGGTTAAGATATCCACTTCACAACAACAAGGTCTCGGATGACATGTTTGACAAATAATGATGAAAATTAACAGGTTAACTTACCAATTTGACAAACGCTACCAAGGTAACCAGACGGACATTTACACACAGTTTTATAGAGTCGATGAGGTGAAAAAACGGTGTCTTTACAGATGCCTTTGTTTAGACAGGGGTTGTTTGCACAAGTGTGGACAACTGAATGGTAAGCAGAAAATAAAAAATAAATTTGGAAAAAAGAAACAAAAATTAAAATATTAGCTTTATTCCATTATATAATTGCATTTACATAAATAAACATAAATAAGCATCCATCACTGACAAGACCAAGGAAGGTTGAAATCATGGGATCTGGTTGTCTTGGTGCTGGAGTTGGTGGAATTTATCTACATAAATAAACATCCACCACTGACAAGACCAAGGAAGGTTGAAATCATGGGATCTAGTTGTCTTGGTGCTGGAGTTGGTGGGATTTATCTACATAAATAAACATCCATCACTGACAAGGCCAAGGAAGGTTGAAATCATGGGATCTGGTTGTCTTGGCGCTGGAGTTGGTGGGATTTATCTCACCTCTAGCGACATAAACAAAAGTGCATTTTGCACCAAAAGCGAAGATGAGAGTTTCTCTCGTGGAATCTACCGCAGTATAATTTGTTCCAAAAGAACATCCACGTTTAAGCAAGAATAAATATTAGCTCTCAGTATTAATATGTTTTTGTCGCTAATAAATATTAATTTAATTACACCATGGTTAAATCGATTTTTGTAAAAGTATCTGTACAAGATATTTCATCCATCAGTTAAAGATCTACTTACCTAAAGGCAGTTCAATTCCTTTTGCAGAATTACCATCGATCTTCAGACAGCGATAAGTTCCTTTGTCTTTCTTCTGGGTCTTTTCTATAATTAGATACTCATTGACCGCAAAGAATCTAGAATTCAAAACATTAGCAAAATTAATTTCTTCATAGAAGAAGGATTGCTTTATGCACCAGTGCTAGCATCACGTAAAAAGCACTGTGATGGTGCCAGGTAAAAAGCATCCTCGCTGGTGCAAGGTGAAATGCACCTGTACTGTTGCCAGGTAAATAGTACCTGTGAAACACCTGTGCTGGTGCCACATAAAAACACCTATGCCAGTTCCTGGTAAAAGGTCACCAGATGGTTCCACATAGAAAATAGCTGTGCTGGTGCCACATATAAAGCACCTGTGCCACTGCCACATATATAGCACTGGTGCTGGTGCCACATAAAAAGACCTCCAGTACACTCTGTAAAGTGGTTGGCATTAGGAAGGGCATCCAGCCATAGAGACCATGGCAGAACAGACAATTGATGCATGGTACAGCTCCCTGGCTGGTCAGCTCCTGTTTGAACTGTCCAACCATCATGGAAAATGGATGTTAAACCATGATGATGATGATGATGATGATGATGAAACTTGTTTTATTCCATAAAATAAGGGTTACGCTCATAGATAATTAACTCTTAAGTTCCTGTGGTATTTTCATCATCATTTAATGTCCAGCTCCCATACTGGCATGGATTGGATGGTTTGACAGAGATTCAAACACACACACATACATACAAGTCTATGTGTGTATATAAACATATATATATATATATATATATATATATATATATATATATATATATATATGATATATATATATATATATATATATATGATATATAAATATATATGTATATATGTATATATATGTGTATATATGCATATATATGTATATATATGTATATATATATATATATATATATATATATATATCATCATCATCATCATCGTTTAACGTCCATTTTCCGCACTAGCACGGGTTGGACGGTTCGACCGGGGTCTGGGAAGCCAGGGGCTGCACCAGGCTCCAGTCTGATCTGGCAGTGTTTCCACAGCTGGATGCCCTTCCTAACGCCAACCATTTTGCGAGTGTAGTGGGTGCTTTTTACGTGCCACTGGCACAGGTGCCAGGGGAGTCTGGTATCGGCCACGATTGGTTGGTGCTTTTAACGTGCCACCGGCACGGAAGCCAGTCAAGGCGGCGCTGGCATCGGCCACGTTCAGATGGTGCTGTTTATGTGCCACCAGCATGCCAGTCGAGGCGGCGCTGGCATCGGCCACATTCAGATGGTGCTTTTTATGTGCCACCGGCACAGAAGCCAGTCGAGGCGGCGCTGGCATTGGCCACGTTCGGATTCAGCCGAAATTACTACGATGATCCGGTTCTTGACTGAAGACTGAGGGTTTCGAATGTCCTGTCCGTGTTTATTGTATCGTCTTCTAAGAGTTATACGTTCTTGTCCATGTTGTATTTTTCTACATACCTTAATATATATATATATATATATATATATATATATATGGCACTGGCATATATATGTATATATGTATATATAAATATATATATATACATACAGACACACACACACATGAACATTATCTATATTAAACATGTCTAGAAAGCTGTATCTATCTGTTCATTTCAATATATCACATGGCAAAATACACCTACCTGTTTTCAGAACTATTGCTTGGAACAATTAGTTTCCCATCGGGCATTAACCATTTGTATTTTGATCTGTGACAATTTTTTTGGCTGCAACATTTTAGTTTGGTGAATTTCCCCTGCAGAACACTGGTAGGTTTAAAAACATTCTCTAGAAAGGAAAACATAAAAAAAAAACGAAAAAAGAATTAAGAAAAAATATCAAATTATGATAATTCCTGTGTTATTATGCTTGCAAATTCATATTAACATTGAAGCGATGTATACAACTTAATGTAAATGTGAATAAAAAAAAAATATTGAGGGAAAAAAAGGAGAAGGAATAATTTTTAATGAAAAGAACATTATTTGAATAATATCATTCAATGAATAATAATATGTAAATATTTAGTTGAAAATCCCCTTGGAGGGAGAAAGTCAATGGATCTTCTTTTCCTTTTGACCAACAGATTTAAAAAATAATTTTTTGTAACTAAACACTTTCAAACTTCGGACACTGGTAGAATGTGTCATATAAAATATCTTTTACTCTTAGCATTTTTGAGAAAAACTTATATTTACGAAATAATTTCACATTAAAGTTGTCTGTCCTATTTTGGTAATTTCAACCAATCAATGATGTGTATTCAGCCGAATAAAATTACTGCCGTTGTTTCAGGGATGTTTAGCCCCATGACTGGCATAAACTGATTAGATTTTAGGAATGATCCGGTACCGGACAAGGATTCTGGATTATTTTTCCTGCTTTGTTTTACTTCATTTCTGAAAGCGGTCGGGTTCATTTTCAGTATTCTCCTTTGTGAGAGCAGACGAGTTTATTTCAGATAATTCTCATTTTTAAAAAAATCACCTCTGGTTAATCACTAATAGGACATTAGCGTTGCCTTGGCGGAGGTTTGCATCCTCTGAGTGCTCTTGTTGATATCCCTCTCTCTCTCTCTCTCTCTCTCGAAGAGGCACTGAGCAGCTATAAGGAAACACATACACACATGGCAGTAACTTCCGCCTACCGAATTCAATCACAAAGCTTCGGTCGACTCGGGGCTATAGTGGAAGACACCTACCCAAAGTGCCACGCAGTGGGACTGAACCCGAAACCATGTAGCTAGGAAGCAAGCTCCCTAACCACACAGCCATGCCCAATCTTCTACAAGAATTAGAAATTATTCCAAATCTACAATTTCTTGATCACAGTGTAAAATTTACAAGTATATAGCAATGCTGAGTTGGTGTGACAATATTATCGATTCATTCTGCTTCGTTTCCTTTTCATTTTGCAATAACTGGTGTATACGAGTGAAACAGAAACACAAATATTGTCTTTCCCTGGTTCATAAATAATTTGTATAGTAGGAAATCTAAGCTTGGGTTTAGGAAAATAATATATAGTTAATCTAATCAGTATCTGTGTTTTGGTTTTCTGTGTCTCTATCCTTAGATAATACACACTCAAACTTTGATTGCTTTTACACAAAGTAGAGTTCTCTCATGAACTAAATCTTGAAAATACACAGCAATGTATTTTGTAAAAAATCTCTCTCCCTCTTTCACACTTATGCTTACAAACAGGTGCAAGAGTGGCTCATAGGTACAGGTAAGGCTCATAGGTGCAAGCATGGTTGTGTGTTAAGAGAATTGCTTCTCAACCACATGGTTCTGGGTTCAGTCCCCCATACCGGTGGCATGTAAAAAACACTATCTGAACATGATCAATGCCAGGCCTGCCAGACTGGCTCCGGTGGCAGTGGAACGTAAAAAGCACCCACTACCCTCTTGAGTGGTTGGCATTAGGAAGGGCATCCAGCTCTAGAAACATTGCCAAATCAGATTGGAGCCCGGTGCAATCACTGGCTTTCCAGACCTCAGTCAAACCGTCCAACCCATGCCAGCATGGAAAATGGTTGTTAAATGATGATGATGATGATATAAGTATATATATATTTATGTATATGTGTATGAGTGTGTGTGGGGGTCTTTGTCCCTCCACCATTGCTTGACAACTGGTGTTGGTTTGTTTACATCCTCATAACTTAGCAGTTCAGTGAAAGGGCTCAACAGAACAAGTACAAGATGACTTAATAGTATGTAGTGGTGTTGATCTGTTTGACTAAATCCTTCAGTGTGGTGGAACCCCAATGAAAAAGGATAAAGACTCCCTTTAGTCATGAATAACCATGGGATTGCACCTAAAAAGTTCCCCTCCAAGGTACAAGTCCAGGCAAGGTTTTTTATGGAAGACCAGCAGTTGCCATGCATACCAACCCTCCCCTCTCCACACCATCGAAGGAAGGTAATGGCTGATACAGTTTGGCACCAGAGACATTGCAGGTGAGTGAACTGGAGTAACGTGAAATAAAGTGTCTTGCTCAAGAACATAACACAGCCCGGTCTGAGAATCGAACTCACTACCTCATGATTATGAACACAACACCTTAACCACTGAGCCATGATGGCCACAGTCCAATGACCAAAATGACAAAAAGAAAAAAAAAAAGCCATTGAACTCCTATGTTGTTTTTTCAAATGAGCAAAGCCCTACCTTTGTCACAGCTCCTTTTCATACAGATCATGCGTTCAGTGACTTTGCCGGGACACTGAGCACCGGTGGGTATACATAAACGGGTCTTTGTTATCTGCCCTCTGCCGCACGCAGCTGAACACTGGGACCAATCGCCCCATTTACCCCACTGACCTGCAAGAGAGAAGGAATGGCATCACCAGTGTGGCCTGTAAAGGAGGAAACAAGACTCAACAAAAAAACTTCAAAGAAGGTATTTAATCCTTTAGCATTCAGACTACTTTCACAAATTTAATATTCTTTCTTTCTTTCTTTCTTTCTTTCTTTCATTTGTTTCGGTCACTTGACTGCGGCCATACTGGAGCACTGCTTTTAGTCGAGCAAATCGACCCCAGGACTTATTCTTTGTAAGCCTAGTATTTATTCTATCGGCATCTTTTGCCGAACCGCTAAGTTAACACACCAGCATCGGTGTGTTGGGGGGACAAACACACAAACATATACACATACACATACATATATACAACTGGCTTCTTTCAGTTTCCGTCTATCAAATCCACTCACAAGGCTTTGGTCGGCCCGAGGCTACTGTAGAAAACACTTGCCCATGGTGCCACGCAGTGGGACTGAACCCGGAACCATGTGGTTGGTAAGCAAGCTACTTACCACACAGCCACTCCTGCACCTATAATCGAAAACAAAAATTTTTTCAGGGGCCCTTAAAATACTATTGTGGACTCCCAATTTACTACTATTTTGCTGCATGGACTCCCAAAAATCTTATATGAACCTTCAGGGGCCATATGGATCCTGGTTGAAAACCTCTGAGATAGAAGACAAAAGACGAAATTGTCGTTACCTGGAAAGCAGCTTCTTTCCATACACGATCGCACATTGCTGATGTCACCCTCACAATGATGACTGACTGGCTGACAAGTACGTCTTCGTCTCTGCTGACCCAGCCACAATCAACTGAGCAGTTTGACCACTGTGACCACTGTGCCCAATGTCCACCTGTGGAGACAAATTTTCCTGGAAGAAGAGCAACAAATAAAAAAAAAAAAAACATTATAAATTAAGCATGTAACTGCATTAATTAATCCTTTCTACTGGAAGCACAAGGCCTCAAATTTGGGGGAAGGGATTGAGCCGATTATATCGACCCCAGTGCATAACTGGTACTTATTTAATCGACAATGAAAGGATGAAAGGCAAAGTTGACCCTGGCAGAATTTGAACTCAGAATGTAGCAGCAGATGTCTTTATTACCCACAAGGGGCTAAACATAGAGGGGACAAACAAGGACAGACAAAGGGATTAAGTCGATTACATCGACCCCAGTACATAATTGGTACTTAATTTATTGACCCCGAAAGGATGAAAGGCAAAGTCGACCTCGGCGGAATTTGAACTCAGAACGTAGCGGCAGGCGAAATACTGCTGAGCATTTCACCTAGTGTGCTAATGATTCTTTTCTACTCTAGGCACAAGGGTTGCAATTTTTGGGGAGGGGGCCAGTCAATTAGATCAACCCCAGTACGTAACTGGTATTCAATTTATCAAAGGTGACGAGCTGGCAGAACCGTTAGCATGCCGGCAAAATGCTTAGCGGTATTTCATCTGCCGTTACATCCTGAGTTCAAATTCCGCCGAGGTCGACTTTGCCTTTCATCCTTTCGGGGTCGATAAATAAAGTAACAGTTACACACTGGGGTCGATGTAATCGACTTGATACCTATGTCTGTCCTTGCTTGTCCCCTCTGTGTTTAGCCCCTTGTGGACAGTAAAGAAATAGGTATTAACATTACAAAAGAGCAAAAATTTGAGAAGATGCCCCTCTGAATAAAATGAGTAACCTTTCGTCTCTCCTTCATTCCTTCCTCCTCATCATCCATCACTGACTCTTTCTGAATCATTCGATATATTTCCTAAGTGTGTGTATACAGGTATCTTTTACTTGTTTCAGTCATTTGACTGCAGCCATGCTGGAGCACCGCCTTTAGTCGAGCAAATCGACCCTGGGACTTATTCTTTTGTAAGCCCAGTACTTATTCTATTGGTCTCTTTTGCCGAACCGCTAAGTTACGGGGACGTAAACACACCAGCATTGGTTGTCAAGCAATGCTAGAGGGACAAACACAAACACACAAACATATACATACACATACATATATATATACATATATACGACAGGCTTCTTTCAGTTTCCGTCTACCAAATCCACTCACAAGGCTTTGGTCGGCCCGAGGCTATAGCAGAAAACATTTGCCCAAGATGCCATGCAGTGGGACTGAACCCAGAACCATGTGGCTGGTTAGCAAGCTACTTACCACACAGCCACTCCTGTGCAAGCATGCATATATATATAATATATATATATATATATATTATAATATATATATATAATATATATATATATATTATATATATATATATATATATATATATATATATATAATATATATATATACATATAT